>NW_006293953.1:693703-712197 GCF_000327345.1 Myotis davidii
AAGTCCCAGCTTGGAAGGCAGGGCCCTCCCAGCACAATTATAGTCAACAGCTATAGTTGTAAGCTTGAACCTATGGTCCAAACACGTGGCCCCATGTGCCTGAGTGATGTAGGCTTGATAGAGTTCAGGTGCATGTAGTTGATTAGGATTGAAACCCAGGAGAATGTTGTAAACATCTTGGTCACACCCTTACTTTGCTTCATAGCATCTGCTATAAAATAAAGGTATGGCTGTGGGTGTGGTAACTGTCTCTCAGAGAAGCAGCGTCCCACTGAGACCCAGCTTTCATTCTCTTGTCTGTCTTTTCTAAGCCTTTTAGCCGCCCCAACTCAGGTTCACCTTTGGCTGTGCTGGCGGAGCACAATTTATAAAGATATGCCTCCATGTTCCTAGGGCAGGTTCCTGCCTCAAACCCCACCCTCACAGGAAACAGCTCCGGGAAACAGCTCAGGGGAGGGCGCAGCAAAGACAACCCCTGCAGGACTGACTTCCTTCCACTTGGTCGTAGTTCTAGTCGTGATGAACACCACCCAGGGTTTTTATATAAGTAGATAACCTATCTAAAAGGTTGGGAAATGAGTTTAACAAAACTAAAATAATATCTGATTGAGCCTTGGGCCAAAAAGCATTAATTATTCTATTAGCTTACATGAAGAATTGTGTGAAGAAGGACCCAGTACACATTTTCCACTCTACATGAATTGGCAAAAGTAAGTGTTAAACTTAATGATGGAAAGATTTCACTTAGAATTAGAATTAAGCACTTAAGCCTGAGAATCCTACAATAGAGGAACAGGCTGAGGAGGCTATGCTTGTTAGTAAGCTTCCTTCAGGTTGCAAAAAAATTAAAATTCTCAGGTTACTATAGATAGAGGATTTTAATGTCAAGATTCATGGGATGGAAGAACCAGAGAGGTTGTTGAAAAGCTAGGATTCCTAGTTTAAAAGTACATACAAAATGCTTTCAGTGATCATTTTAATCCTATAAAATGTCAGAAAAAAACATCAAGAGAGACACAATGTAGTGATTGCAGGACTGAGGAGGTAGGTAGAGGAGGAATAAATGTCGATGGACAAATTCTTGATTTGGGGAGGTGAACACAGTACAATATACAGACAATGTGTGCTAGAACTGTGCACCTGAAACCTGTATAATTTTGTTAACCAGTTTTACCCCAATAAATTCAATAGAAAGGAAAAAAAAAAACTAAAAAAGTAAACACTGCAGAAATTCTAAAATAGTAAAGAAGGAAATCTGGGCAAACATAATTGCTACAAATTTAAAAATGAAAGAGGGCAATTATAAAGGCAGAGAATATACTAGGGCAGGAACTGTATAAATTCAGTGTCACCCTGTGTGAGGTTTTCAGAAATAAAAAATACTGCCTTAAGTATATCACCTATTGATAAACCTAGCATATTTGAGTGGAGGTGGTTACTCTTACAAAGGAATATTTTTTAAAACTTCATACTATGAATCAAAAAAATAGAAACTAGATAACTATTAAGTATCAAGGGCATCTAAGAGACAAAATTGTGAATATAGGATTTAAAAGAAGTTTTAGATTTTAAAAATTATCTTTTAAAATCATTAATTTCCTCCCAAGTGATTATCAGTAAAAGCTTTGAAATTAAAAAAGTAAAAATAAAAGCTAGAACCAAAACATGTTAGTGATTATTTCAGAGACAGCACAAAAAAATGAATTAAGTAATTTCATTCTGACTCATGAAAGGTTAAGATGTAGGCGAAAAATTAGAATTAATGAAATACAGTGTTTGAAAACCACCAGACTCCATGTTCCGTACCTAGTACTGGTATATTCTGAACTTCCTGCTAAAACTAAATTATACTTCATAGGCTATTTGGAGAAAGCAGGTTTTTAGTTGCAATTTTCAAGGAGAAAAATGGAAGCAGGTTGAGTCATAGCATGAGAATCAAGGAAACTGAGACCTTGACTTTAGAAATATCTCTGAAGAGAAGAATAATATAATTCCCCTCAACTTGTGTGTGATCACTCACAAACATCTATGAATGAGAGAACTACATATACGTACATACAAACATACATGCACACACATATATTGAAATTGCAGACTTTCTACAGTTCCAGGGACCTAGCATAAAGCTCAATGATGATTTCTTTTTTGAAAGAATAGGATCACATTCAATGAGTTGGGCCCAGTTTGGGGTGCAGGGTAGTAGAGATTTTTGTAGACTATTCGGAGTTTAAAAACAAGGATACCTTGATGGCTTGTATGGTTTTATTTCACTAAACTTTGCTTTGATATGGTAGCTAGAAATGGGACTTTCCTTGGGAAACATTAAGAGTGGACAGAGCTTTAGATTGTATCTTAGTCTATTCTTTAAGACTGAGATCTATACAAAGAGTCTTAGAGGTCCATTATCTGTCTTGCATAGGAATATAACTTCTGCTTGAAGATTTACCGCCCAGTGACCACTCGTAATTATTAACGGGAATGATTCTATAATGCTCCTTGGGGATTTATGATGGCATTATGCAGCCGGTTTGAGTGTTAAGGATTTAGACATTTCTTTATCTAGACACACTACTAAATTTCCAGACAGGTGCAGATGTGCCTCTCTCTTACATTTGTATTAATCATAATAGGATTGTGTTCATGAGGAACTGTATAGGACTTAAAGTGTTGAGTTGGAGCCACCTTCATGAGTCCTTGGAAAATCTAGAAATATGCAGCCCTCTTTAGTGAAGGCAGCCTGATTTAAAAGAGACACACTTGTATTTTATCCTTCTAAGGGATAAATCTTAATTGATAGGAAGAACACGGCCATTAGAAATTTATTGCTGAAGCATATAAAATGCTTAATATAAAATGTAGAAGCCCAGGGTTTTCTGGAAGCATATGCTAATCGCTAATTTAAGGGGAGAAAAAAAGATTTCATCATCTGGAAAAATGTCAAGTATCAAAAATTGTCCTTTCTTTTAAGAATTGTTGATATTTTACAGTTCAGGCTATAAAACGCCAGGTTGAGGGCAGGGGAAGGGGCGGAGGAAAGCTGTCTTTCTCTAACCTTGGTGCTGAACAGTTAGGCAGGACAATAAATGAAGACCAGATGCCAATACACTTCTACTTTTCTACTTGGCACTTGAACAGTGTACCCAGTACTGTTATTATTAACTTTTCTGCAACAGTTACCATTGTCCCAAATCTTGGTAAAGCTGGATACCCACAGATAAATTCTGGAAGAAATTAAAGAGGAAGAGATGGTCTTTACTTTTGTATTTTTACAGAGAAGAGAAAGAAAACAACCATGAGATGAAAAATACACCAGTCTGTGCATAACTGTCAGTTCCTTCATGGTAATGTTCAAGTACTGGCAAGGTAACACCTGCTACAGTATCTTTCTTTGCTCGGATCTTCACTTGGGCTTTATTCACATTTTGGATAACTGTGGTGCTGAAGTCCCCTGCTGTGAACTTGGCCTCAGCAAGTGAAAAGGCAGCTTCTCTCAGCACTTCACCCATCAACATTTCAGTCTCTACGATCTCCTTAGGATCTGTCGAAATCGGAGAGCTAAGGCATCAGGTTTGTTCTTCAGGAGGTTTCAACCCATCTGCGCTCCTTTTCATCGAGCCTTCGTGATGGTCTGTGCCATTAGTGAGAGAAAGATTTCAATTTGGTCTTTGCCTGACATTCTGACCATGACTGGCTCCGGTTCCCAGCCAAGCAGTGTGGTTGCCACAGATCCAGCCAGAGCGTCTTCCTCTCAGCTGAGGTCTTTGTTAGACTGCATTGCAACTCAGTTTCCCCTTCTACACAATACTGTTTCCTTCTCTGCTTTCCTGTCCTTCCGTAGGTATTGACTCAAAGAAATCTCTGCCTCAGACTGTGCTTTATCTGGAGAAAGTATATTGTCAGAATATGCTTAGAGTTATTAAAGTATCCTAAGCTAAGGGACAAAAAAAAAGTCTTTCAAGTTCTGAAGCTAGAGGGAAGTTTTTACACTAAAGAAACTAGGGAGAAAGCTGTGATGATGAGAATGATTGGAAGGTGGAATAGTAGTACACTGGGATTGAAGATCCTTGAGGGAAGATATTTTTGTCTGTTGGGTTTACCGACACTACTAGTATCCTCAATGGCTAATTAATTCCTGAAAGTTTTTTTTTTTTTAAAGGAGAGAATAAAAGGGTATCTCATGGAACTCAAGAGCAAAAAATGCAAATTATTGCAGTATGGCACTGGAATGATAACATTAAAAAGCCACTGGTACTATTTCTCATTCTCTTCTTACTAGTGGCCTGGTGCATGAAATGCATGCACATTAAAAGGGAATTAAATAGAGGAAATATTTTAATATTGCTATTTGCCCCTTCTCTATCATAGAAGTGTCAGAAATGAAAGAAAATTAATAAAATGTATATGAAAATCTCCCTCCTGTCAGAGTCTGGGGTGCACCGTGGGACCCAGAGTCAAGTCCCACCACACTTGTGCACTCTGAGAAATCACTTGAGACCCAGACCCAGCTGCCTCACCCTCACTGGGCAAGACCCAGACCTGGCCAACCGCACACCCGTCAAGCCCCACCCCCTCCCACAACATCATGTCAGTCCTGGAAGGGGACGCACGCAGGCAGCATCATATTAGCACTGGGCAGCCCTCTACACACCTCCATAGGGGGCTGCCCCCAGGCCAGGCTGCATGGCGACCCTCCACGAGCCCCTGGGCCAGGCTATGGGGCGGCCCTCCTAGTGATACCAGTCCCCGCCCACCCACTCCTGCTCTGCATGCTGCCTGCTGAGCGGTCATGACATGACTGCGTCCAGGATAATTTGCATATTCCTCTATTATTAGTATAGATTGGGTAGATAGATTTTTTGGGGGGTCTGCTCTTCAGGTTCACATGGCTGGATATTCTTTCTTCAGACTCCTTAGTATAGAAGTGAGTTTATACAAAGGGATTAGCTAACTTTATCTCAGGCCTGACTTTAAATTTCTGGGAAACAACCTGATTGATCTCCCTTTTTCTCCAATTAGCTCTAGCCAGGAGGAAAGGGCTTAGGAATTCCTGGAAAACATGAATAATAGCGCACTGGATTGTTTTAAAAAGTAGACTATTTTCAGAATAGTTACAAATTCACAGAAAATAATTTAGAAGACAGTACCAAGAATTCCCATATACCAATTTTACTTATTATTAACATCTAACATTAGTATGGTACGTTTGTTATAATATTAGTTTAAGTATATACTTTATTCAGATTTCCTTAGTTTAAACCTATTGTTCTTTTTATGTTTCTGATTCCCGCATTACTTTAAATAGTCATATTTTTTTAGGCTATTCTTGACTGTGATAGTTTCTCAGACTTTTCTTGTTTTGATGACCTTGACAGTTTTGAGTACCACTCGTGAGTTATTTTGCAGGATGCCTTTCTATTGGAAGTTGTCTGGTTTTCCCATAATTAAACTGGGGTTTTTTTTTGTTTGTTTGTTTTTCATTTTTTATATGTGCTTTGTGTGTGTGTGTGTGTGGGAGGGGAGGAAAACCAAAGATTAAAGTACAATTTCCATCTCATTCTATCAAGGTTACATACTATTAACATACTTTTCACTGTTGATGTTGACCCAATGACTTGACCAACATGTTTGTCAGTTTTCTCCACTATAAAGTTAATCCCTCCACACTGCCTCTTCAATATCATAGTCTTTGTCAGAAAGTCACTATACACATCTCATACTATGGGATATTTGTACCTTCTCCCAGAGGTCAAGTTGTTGTCTCCTTAACTATTTTGAATTTTTCTTCATAGAATATCTGTCCCATATCAAGATTCTAGTGCAATTATTTATTAATATAGTATGGATATATGGATATATATTTTATATGCCATACACATATTTATGTATTTAACCATTGGTATCAATATTAATCTAAACGTGAGTTTACACTGATGTCTCTAACTCTAGTCTACTATCACGTAGATTATTCTAGCCTCTTCCAATTGTTTATCTGCAAATTAACACTATAACTTGAGAAATCTGACTCCTACATGTGCCATCTGTTTACTTAATTGTTGAGTTCCTGTATACATGTATAGCAGTACCAAAATTGTTCATCTCTTTCCTCATGGGAAATGATTTTTCAACTAGGGTACCGTGCTTATGTTTAGTTTCTTTTGCATTTAGTCTTACGCATTTTCTGAAGTCAATACTTCTCCCCACACACACCATTCAATAAGGTTGTTTCACAATAAGATATGGTTAATCAATCTGCATTTCTTCCTCAGGTTTCCTGACCTCCTAAATGACTTTTTTAAAAATATTCATATATGAAAGTTCACTATTTGTGCTGTTCAGTCATGTGGTTTTTGGCTAACTTTTATTGTCATGCATTCACCATTAAAATACCACACAGAATAGTTTTATGGTAGCATGCACTATATTTCATCTATTTAATTCTCACTCTTCCATGAGCTCATAGTTTTGATTGTGCCCAAAGTTTTGCCTCCTCTGAAATGTAATGCTTTGAAAGTGACCAAACCCAATATTCTAACTCTGAGGTACAGAGTTGAAGAAATGCACAAACCTCACATTGAGAGTGCAATAGAAAAAGTGTTTTGGGGAGTCAGCCACATTTCCATAAAGCAAAGGGAGTAAAATGACACACATTCTCAGGAAATATTAATAAAACTTCTATCCTAAGTAGATGGCCACAATGTCCCAGTAGAAGGGTTTGAGATGGTAGGAAATTGGATCTGAGTACAAGATGTATAGAATAATATGGGATAAGTGACTGAGTTGTTTGATAATGGAGGTAATTTGGCTCCTTGCAATGACTCAGATAAAGAGGAAAATGAGAATGGGATTAGTCCATGGAGTCTCCGTGTAGAAAGTGAGCCATAAGATCTTACCATATGGCTCAAAAAACTTTCCTTAGAGGCATAATGTACTGTGGGCCCACATATCTCAAGATTGTACATCTTAAGAAGGCAGCTCCCTGAGTTTTAGTATATTAAAATATTAACTGACATGTAGTATAACTATACATTTCCTAGTCAGCATTTTGGTTTCTCAAGGAAGAAATATTACATAGAGTTTACAAGTTTAAGTTGTAGAATCAGACATATCTGGTTTCAAATCAGGATTGCTGTTCTTTCTGTGTTTGTTACAGTTACACAGCCTTGAACTCTCCAAGTCTCTCTTTTTATCCTTTATAAAATAAAAGTATATTAATAGTATATCATTCATATGAGTCTTGTGAAGATTAAATGAGCTAATTCATTCAAACCAACTTAACAAAGTGTCTTGCACATTGCAAGACAACACTAATTCTACGACTATTATTATTACAGTCTTTTTAAACTCAGGACAAATTATGAATTTTTTATTCATTTCAATCTTTGTCATTCTAGATTTAAAAATACATTGATTTTTTTCTATTAAGAAAGGAGATTATGGGTAAAGTAATTTAGTCTCTCCATTGGCCCCTAAGAAGCCTATGAGTTTTTGTACAACAGGAAAATTATTCATTCTAAATCCATCTCACATCATCTTTCCCAGTTTGCCTGACTGCATCTTCCAGATTCTTTGAAAACTGTATGAGAACTTGTGGCACTATTTTCATTATCATATGTTTTAGCTAAAAGTGAATTCAAGATAACCTCTATACCAGAAAGTATTTCAGTTTAAGAAATTAACATTATTCCTTGGTAAATTTTTAAATCTTTAGTTATTTTTAAAAACAATCTCAAAAATTTATCAAGCATAAATTTCTTAATCAATAGGTTTATAAATGAATAATGAATTTTATTATCACATTTAAGTGTTATTATGGACAGTGGCTCTCTGAATTAAGACTCAGACTATATTCAACCTCCTTTGTGGTCACACACCCTCAGTTAGAACATTCTAGCCAGACTAAGACTCTCTATCTGGTTTTCAATTCTCAGCTTTTTACTACCTGGCCAAGATGATAACATTAATGTAACTTCAATGTAATTTCACACAATTACTCCACTTGGTCCTCACAACATTTATATTAAATTGGCTAGAGTGCTAATTAGCATTTATATTAAACAGAAAGGGAAATTGGGCTTACAAAATTAAGAAATGTGTTCAAGGTCACATGGCTAGTAAATGGTAAAGCTGGAATTAAAATTTAGGTCAATTAAAATCTAGGCAGAGAAAAATGTACTCACTGTAACATATATCCATGATATAAGGAATACCTGGTACACACAGGGAGAAGTCTGTATGCGTATGGGAAAAGGTGGGATATAAGGTTTTATGAGACAGATATGGAAAAGTAAATTAAAACATATCATATTCTAAAGTGAAAATCATTGGTACAGCTCTCAACTAGAATACTCCACACTGCAAGAGTGAAACAATGGCTCCAGAAAATTTTTGTGAGCATGTGGGTTGCTCAGAAGTCCAAATTATGTAAGTTAATATTTGTGTAAATTCACTAACATGTTCAATATGCTGCATGGTTTACTCAAATAATTCTTTAAATATTATTTTTTAAACCCCGGTAATTAGCAACATCAAAAATATATATTCTGATGAAAGACTGTCAGTCCATATCCCCTTGTTAGGTGTGTAGTTAGTGACCATCAACAGTTTGATGGAAGTATTTGGATCTGGTAAAAGTGGATGAGCCTTGGTTTTAAAATCACAACCTTAATAATTTTTACATAGAATGTTGGCTAAAGTATTCTTCATTTGTAAAATGAGGATTAATATGCCTACACTGCAAGGTCAGTGGTCAGGATAGAATGGCCAATCCTTACTTGTGTTATATGATCCTTAGATGTAGATCTTACTTACCTGTGGTTGTGTCTCCATATTACATCTTAGACTAGTATCCTATAAGATGCACCTGAGGATAAACCAAAAAGTTTACAGAATGAATTTACCAATAGATAACACTGAAAATTTCTTTAATGTTTATATTTCAAACATCTAAAGAAAACACCACTATATATTCAAAGTGGTAGGAAATCATCTTGCAAACAAGAAAGCCCGAGAATTGGAGGAAAATCTGATATTTATATTTTATGCTAAGAAACAAGAGATATTCATGAAGATCATCTTTCATAAGATTTAAGTTCACCAAAGAAATACATAATGATGAGTATCTTTATCTTGGAGACTATAACCGTAAGATGGAGAAGATGGGGTATAAAATATATGTATTATAGATAATATGAGATATATATTTCAAATCACTAGAGAACTATTCAAATATTTATGCACCCAGAGTATAAAATCTTCAAATAATCTGACTCTCTATTAGGTAATCTTCTCTACTGTAATTCTTCATTTTTTATTTCCTACTACAATGATGTTTATCTTAATATTGCAATTTTTTAATGTTGAAAGACTACTTTTTTCGCTGGTAATAAATTTTGCAAGAAACATAGATATAAAATGTCAACAATAGATAAATATTGTACATATTCAAAGAGACTGTCTCACCAGAGTTCTGATACACATCTGTTAATATCTAATTCTAAATACAGAAAGCTGTTTCTTTTAGGAAATGAAGTTATATGTGCATTCAGTTGACATTGTCACCTAGCAGTTTTGTGTTGCTATACATAGAAGCCAATATTTTCTATTATAACAGTAAAATGCGCATCTATATCATAAATAAGGTACATCTAGCTCCAGACAGGGTTAATCTAGCAATTTCTGCTCTTTGGAATAAGAAATTCATTTCTTCAAAGCAATTACCAATTAACTCAGTAGGCAGCTGTTGGGTGCATATTCTATGTCTAGCATGGCAAATTAAAGGTACACAATCTCTGTTAGTCTTTCAACTAA
The DNA here is from genome assembly GCF_000327345.1 of Myotis davidii. Taxonomy (NCBI): domain Eukaryota; kingdom Metazoa; phylum Chordata; class Mammalia; order Chiroptera; family Vespertilionidae; genus Myotis; species Myotis davidii. Next base: position 703,511 of record NW_006293953.1, read on the forward strand.
TTCTACCTGTCCCACAGGTATTGCAATAATGTAACTGCACTATTAATCCAACTACATGTTGCATGCATGACCAGCCAATTTCTAGGGGGAAAATGGAGCACAACCAACGTGGATATTATGAAAAGGAGTTTAATTTCTAAATATTTCACCATTTTGTAAAGAGCAGAGTTGGTAGAGGAAATCACTCTCCTTATTTGGTCCCTTCTTTCTGGAATTCTTAAGGCTTTTTCATATTTTCAGTAGTCAGAGACATTGGACAGACCAGGTTTATGCCCTCAATTTCTTTTCCTTATCCTTTTCCTTGTTCTTACTGACACAGTAATAAAGGTTTCTGGAGAAGATAGCATCTCTCTTCCCATTCCAGAATCTATACTCCAGAGAATAGTTTAAGAATTGGGATTTTTTCCATAGACTGATTTGGATACATTTGTTTCTCACTGAAGTCACTCCTTCAGTTGACCTCTGTTATAACAGACCTCACTGTTTCCCTTCTCCTGCATCTTCCCTGCTTGGCCCTAATTTACTTCCTATGAGTCCTTAAATTATATGTAAGTAGACTATAATAGAGTCATCGATATATATAAAAGCCAAGCACCTGGAAAGATGGAAGGACCAGAATGACCAGCACAACCGTGGTTGCTATGACACACACTGTGGTGTCCCAATCAGCCCTCCACAACCTCCTACTGGCTCTCCTCCGGCCATTCCCACCCCTGATCGGCCCCCTCACCCGTTTGGGGGCAGGGCCGGCTGGCCAACCACCCACGGTCCCTCCCCTCAGTCGATCTGGCCTGATTGGCTGCCGTTGGGGCAAGCCAGACTCTACCTGTGCACGAATTCATGCACCAGGCCTCTAGTGTAATAATAATGGTGTATAAGTAGTATGGAATCCTATACAATAAAAGCCTAATATGCCAAGTGTCCAGTCGTCCAGTCGTCTGTTCAGCCAATCAAAGTGTAATGTGCTAATGATATGCTAAGACCACTCAACTGCTCACTATTGCATGCACTGACCATCAGGGGCCACACAGTTGACCAGTTGCTATGACATGCACTGATCACCAGGGGGCAGACACTCTGACTGGTAGGTTAGCTTGCTGCTTGAGACTGAAGCCTCCCAAGGTCCCTCCCTGGCTGGCCAACTTCCCACGTCCCTCCCCGGCCCTGATCATGCACTGGTGGGGTCCCTCAGCCTGGCCTGTGCCCTCTCACAATCCAGGCTGAGAGACCCGCACCCCCTCACCAAGTGCATGAATTTCGTGCATTGGGCCTCTGATATCATAAAAGCATTATATTACCAATGGATTATAATAGATAATTTCTGTAATCCTTAAAGCACATTTAACTGTTCTTCCTAAATGAGTTGTCTTTTTTTCCTGAGTACACAAACAGATGATATTTCCCACCCACCCTTGCAATTATGTGTAGGCATGGGATTCAGTTCTGAACAAGGAATTATGAATGGAAATACTATGCGCTACTTTTGGACCTACCTCTTACAACCTTCCCACTTGAGCTCCTCGTTGTTCTTCTCCCTTTCTGGCTAAGATGAAGGCTACCACCAAGGTAACCGTGTGATGAAATGTCAGACCCTCAATCAGACTAAGTCCTTAATTGTGCTCTTGGACCTGAACTGTACACATTATCTTCTACCCTCTACTCTTGCTGACCAGGAATACTAATTTGAAATGTTACATAAGTTGAAGAATAAACTCCAACTGACCTTGAACTATAATATATTTTGGGTTTGCTATTTTTGTTTTGTTGTCATAGGATAGCATGCCATAAGTGGTGTCTTGGTAAGGAGTAGATTGGCCTGTATGAGAGAAGAACTGGTGGATTTCATATTAATTTGAAAGCAATTTGAACACATTACTTTGCAAGTTTTAACACATTCAGATTTCAACATAGACTATAAAATAAAAAGGAAAATAGTTCTTTTTGTTTGACATAATAAATATTAGCTGTTTAACATGCACAAGGTTTTGGGATACATATCATATTAAATATCTATATATATAAAAGCCTAAGCAACCGAATGACTGAACGCCTGGTCACTATGACATGCCCTGACCACCAGGGGCAGACACTCAACACAGGAACTGCCCCTGGTGGTCAGTGCATTCCCACAGCCAACCTCCTGTGGCCTCTCCCCCAGCCAGCTGGCCCCCCCAATAGGCCCCAATTGGGAGGCTGGCTGGCCAACCTCCCGCATCCCTCTCCCCCACTCCAGCCAACCTCCCACAGCTGCTCCCCACTCTATCCCCACCAGCCAGCAAACATCCTGCAGCCCCTCTCCCCACTCCCCGCCCCAGCCCTCTGCTGGCCCCTTCCCCCTGCCGGCTGGCCCCCCAATAGGCCTTGATCACTGGCCAGGCTAAGGAACCCCACCTGTGCATGAATTCATGTACCGGGCCTCTAGTCTACTATAAGAAACGATTACTATCCTCAGTATACTGCCCTCAAGAACAAAAGCATAGTTCATAGATGTTTCATTTATATTCCTATGGAAATTAACTTATTATTATTAGCTTTGAACCATTGAATGAAGGTGTGTAGATAGGAATCAATAGAAAATCAACAATAAATTATATGATATTCAAACAGAAATGATTACCTCTGAGTAGGCAATAAAAAGGGATTCAAAGAGGAGATAAGACTTTCATGGGCATATCAGATAGATGGATGGATGGGGGGTGCAAAGATTGACACAATTAGAGAAGTATGGAAGAATACCAGGTTAGATAGTACGAGAGAAACAGAAATAAGAGTGAACATAATAAGGTAAATGCCATGTTGATCAGACTTGTGAGTTCACAGAGATGAGTCACCAGAAACCGGATGAACTGATGGTTAATATTACTCAGGCGCTAGTGGAGTTGCTTAAGCAGTTTGCTAAAAATCTTAGCCTTTGTTCTGTAGGTAGTAAGGAGATCATAATAATAATCCAAGTATATAACATTTTTGAGGTAATTTTAAAAGTTGAGAGAAAAAAAGATTTTCTTCCTTGAGTCTCCTAAATTTTCAGTGGCTGTTTTATTTGGGCAAATCACCGTCAAAGGGTAATTCATCGACAAGCTTTGAAATTCAGAAGAATAAAAATCTCAGAATCAAGTGTTCAAGTGCTTTTATAAAGAATGAGTCCTGATCATTTCCCAACTCTCAGAAGAACACTCTACTGACTGTTTCTTTTCATGCTTTCAGAACAGTACAAAACAATTTTACTTTCCTTTAAAGGAGGCGGTTGAGAAGAGCATTATGTTTCTTTTAATCTGTCAGATGTATCCTTTTATTTAGGTGACTGCTTCCAGACTGTCCAGCAGAAATCTGTGCATAGCAGTGACAAATTGATAAGAGCTTGGTTGTGGCTTTCCACATCATTACATTTCTCCTGAGTGCATTCATCTGTCAGAATGTGTGATCTCCTCAAAAACTACCAGAGGCTATCCATAATAATTAGTACCACTACCCCTATGATAATGACAATACCAATAATAATAATAATAATAATAATAATGGCAGCTTCATTTTCCTCCCTAAGTATTTCTAATAAATATTGTTATACAAAAATGCATTCCAACCTGAATTCCAGGGGCCAAAAAACAGAAATCTATGAAAAACAGTGAGAAATACTGCTGGAATGCCAACCAAAACCATGTTGAATTTATGTACAATGGCTATCCTTACTGTGGTAAAGGGTTTCAACCTCTGAGAAGGTGAGAGGGTAAAAAATACTGCCTGAGGTTTCTGATTATAGTGAAAAAAATCCCTCCAAACCTCTCATAGAAAGAATTGAGGTACTACAAGGTATTCTTACTTTCAAAACTGAGTGATGAGAATTAACCCCAAACGACTTTGCCATGATAGCAAGCATGCGTGAACGCTACAAGGGAATTGTGATGTCTCAAGGAGGTTTACAAGTTCAACCCCGAGCCAACTTACAAAGTGAGCAGGCACTTGACAAAATACCCACATTTTTTGTAGACAGGAATGTTGTGCCACCGTCGAAAGAAAAAAAAAAAATCAAGTAGGCTTTGCCTTAAAAAGATATCTAACAGTCGTTTGGTGTGAAACCTTGTGGAGGAGTTTTCAACTGTGTTTTCCGTGCCATTCTTAAGAGGAAGTTTGCACAACAGCCACATAAATATGGTCCATGAAGAACAACGTAAGTGAGATGCTTACTGTCAGTTTCAGTGGTTAGGCTTGTAGAAGATTAGGAAGGTCAGACTACTTGGAAAGGAAGTCAAGCTTTCAGACAGCTTGTAGCAAGTAGTAGCAGATATTCGATAGATGGCGCTCTTCCCCCTGATTTGAGCTCACCCCTGAGATGGCTCAGATTTCCAGATCTCCAGACATACACAGGATCTCTTCCCTGCTCCCTCTTCAGTTTTCTATCTCCAGTCACTCAACTATTTTGAATTTGTTGATTCAGCCACAGGAAGCTAACAACTTAGGAATGCCTTATTATGCCACGTCTCTTAGGTCCCTTCTCTTTCCCAAATGTGTTTACAATGACTGCTGTGTGACCCTGTTTCTTCTTTCTTTTTTAAAGCGAGAGGGTAGCTGGCCAACCGCCCTCTGCTTCTTCCTTTGTCTTGCCCATTCTGTTTGCTGCAACGGGCACATCTTATAAAGGAAAGAGCAATGGGAAACAGATGTAGTGCCATCCTGTGCCTCCCATGCTTAAGTGGCTGTTTTATGTTCCTTTGGAAACAAATATCACTTTATGATGTGTCATTTCTTAGTAGTGTAGAGGAATCCTTACTTTTCTTATTTTCCTAGACAGTCAATGTCTTGGTTGGACCTAAACCCTAAAAGGTGATATTTACAAAGTTGAACATAGATATTTACCTCTTTGAATAACTTCAAGCAAATGTTTCTTATTCGGTGATCAGAAGCTCTGGAGAAAATGAACAAATTGAGTAGATGAATGACATAATAATTTCTGAACTAACCTCAAAGAACAGGGAAATCTCCTGTGAATTCAGTAATAAGTTTTAATGATTTTATAATGCATTCATTACATTTTTATAAAAATTAAAACATATGTGTAATATTCATTAACACAGAACCTCTAGGCTCTTTGCAGTGGTGTTTCACGCTCACAGGAATTCACAGTAGCCTTGAAACAATTCTGCCTGTCTTACCTCCCCTGCTTGGGAGCCACTGCTCTGGATCATTGGATAATGGGGCACAGTGAAGATGGATTTAGTACTATCTCATGCTACACTCTCCTGTCTTTTTTGGATTTGTTTCATCTATGTAGTCTACGCTGTGCTGAGTTTCTACTTGCTTGGGGTAGAAAAAAAATCTGTGGAATTGAGACTGAACCATTTTGCTCATCCTGTTGTCCTCTTAGGTATACTGCGTAGGGTCACAGAAGGAGAACAAGTTTCTTGGGGTCAAATCTAGGTTGAGCTTCACGTTTGTTGGTGTTGGTTCTCCATGCCCCTAAGTCCCATAAGGGTATGGATGTCAGGTTTAACTAATAAAAGGATAGAATCTATAATAATAAAAGCATAATATGCTAATTAGACCGAATGACCTTCCATATGAAGCCAGGGCTGTGAGGGAAGCCCGGTTCCCAGGTGCCAGAGGGAAGCTGGTGCTGGCAGCTGGGGGAAGGAAGGCCTACTCTTGCACGAATTTCATGTATCGGGCCTCTAGTATCATGATAAATGTGGATTTCATTATACAATATATATAATTTTTTTGGCATAAATTTGTGTCATGCAATATTTGTGATACACATATCTGGCTAGACATTCCTTTAGAATTGCTTAGTTCTCCAACTACTGCTATGGTGACTATCACATAGGAAACAGCGTAGCTGAAGAGAAATACCAGGCAATACAAGCAGAAATAGGAGTTTAAACATAGAGCTCAGAGCTTCCAAAACTTTGTTGGATCTGCCATTTATTTTTCAAGATTAAAATCTATGAGAGTTCACTTTAAAATATTTAGCAAGGGGTAGTACCCAAGGCAACTTGCTCTAAAAATGTATTATGAGACCTTCCATGGTGTCAGAAAACCATTTTATAAAATTTATTATTTGTTGATTTTCTGTGATAAGCAGAAAACCTGAAAAACGGGCCGGTTGTATGTAGATTAGAACTGGGATTTGAAAGCCCTGAGGTATCAGAGAAAGTTCTAAAGACTGACAACTTTTATGGGCCACATCCTTGTTTATCAAACTTGGTCATTGGACGAGCAACACTGACTTCATTTGGAAGCTTGTTATAAATGCAGAATCTCAGGCCCTACTCTGATCCTACTATTTCCAAATCTTCATTTAAAAAGATTCCCAAGGTGACAGGTATGGCATTAATATTAAGGAAAACTAGATTGGATGTCCTCTCTCATAACATCTCAGTTTTTATTTATTTTTTCCATAGTACTCTATACTATCTCAATACTATTCAATTATGTCTCTAGTCTTCAGTTCAGATTCCAGAGAAATATGATCAGTTTATCTAGTTACTATAAATTTGCTGTGTAAAGCCTTCTATATCAAGTCTTTCCATGAGTCATTTTTAGGTTTGCAGGGACAGCCTTGAGTCAGGAACTCTTTAGTGCTCCAAGAAGTGACCACTCATTTAAAACAAAAACTAAAGGTTAGGTGTATATTTAACTTCATACTTGTATTAGTTATCTATTATTTGTGTAATTAATAAGCCAACAAACTGGTAAATTTTGTTTTCAAAATATGTTCCAATTTTGTGTAACTTGTTGAATTTATCATGGTAAAAAAATTTATATTATTTGCTACTAGAGGCCCAATGCATGAAATCCGTGCATAGATAGGGTCCCTAGGCCTGGCCAGCGATCAGGGCCCATCTGTGAGGCAACCAGCAGGGCAATGGGGGAGGAGGGCCCACTGACACTTTCCTTGGCCAGCCTGGCACTGCCGCCTCACTGGCCCCGCCCCCTCACTGCCACTGCCAGTTGCCTCTTTGTGGGGTGACCGGTAGGGTGATTGGGGGGCCCCCACTGGCTGGCCTGGGGCCTGACGGCTTGGGGAAGCTCCTGCATTGAGCATCTGCCCACTGGTGGTCAGTGTGCATCATAGTGACCAGTCGTTCCACTCGTCTTTCTGCTGTTTGATCAATTTGCATATTAGGCTTTTATTATATAGGATTATCTTTATAATACCCATAGGATTTCTAGAAATAGACTCTTCTATTATCATTATTTTTGAAGTACAGTTAAGCTCTAATAAACTTAACCCTAAGTTCAAATACCATCTTTATTGGCTGCTGAGTGCTGTAGATGTAATATTGAGGCTCGATGTCCTCATGTGTCATATGATATATAATATCTAGATGTCAGGATAATTGAAATGATCAAGTAGGGTAAAACTATATTGTAATGGCTTATCTATATTTATAAACCTCTATTGGATTTTAGACTCAGTGGGGTGCAGATTCTAAAATGGCCCTCAATTTTTTGTGTCTCCTGGTAGTTTCATCTTATATAATTCTCTCCCTTTGAATGTTGGCAAGACTCATGACTTGCTTCTATCCAATATGGCAGAGGCGATGGCTGTCACTTTTGTGATTAGGCTCAATAAAATTATGGCTTTTGTCTTGCCAGCAGTATTTCTCTCACTGGGTTAGATGAAGTAAGCTGCAATATTGTGAGTTTCCTTATGGAGTCACCTATGTGACAATGAACTGTGAGTGGACACTGTCAATAGCCAACAAGAAACTAAAGCCATCAGTCCAACAGCCTGTGTGTGGGACAGAATTCTGTCAATATCCAGGTCAGCATTAGAGTATAGCTGTGGACCTTTGCCATGGAAGCATTGAGCAGAGACTACAACTAGGACTTAGCATCTGCTTTCAGATGATACCCTGAAGCAGAGCAAAGCCATGGCCACACCTCTTACCCACACCAACTAGGATAAAACTGTGTTGTTTTAATTGGCTGTTTGTGGAATTATTGTGACATAAAAATAGGTAAGTAATACACATTTTGAGAAACCAGAGACCTTACATAGAGCCAATATCTGGATAAATGTTGACTTTCAATATATATTGAATAAATAAATGAAACAGGTACACACTTTCTCTCTGCCCTCTTTTTTCATCTATGCAAATCACATCTACAAATCATGTGAAGAGTGGCCTGAATAAAGGAAATAAACTTAAAAGAGGCCCATGTTTTTCAACTTCTTGACTAAGCAGATGGATTCATTACTTCAAATAAATAACTTAAAATGTCAGTTTTATGGGTCAAGTGATATGTCAAAGGATATGTCAGGATTGAGTTCTTCTGTTTAAAAAGATAATTTTCAGGAAGTGACTAGCATTGGCATGAAGGAGAGGATGCCACACTTGTCCATGGGAGCTGGCACTTTGTGGTAATTAGAATAAAGTTTTTTGAAAGCCTTCACTCCAGTGCTTTGCAAAGCTGATAGGTATATGTTAATTTCAGGGCAGCTGAAAATGCCTCAGAGAATTATGATGGCCAAGGGGAGGTCAGGAATGTATCAGTGTTTACACCTTGAGCAGCAGAGAGAGAAATTTCAGTCTGGAAATTAGACTTATTGTAGGCATGTGGGTAATTAGCACTCAGCCACAAGGCAAGTAAAGGGAGAAAAAGTGACAATTAAAATCAGCCCTATGGTAACTTCTTAATAGGTTCTTGATGGCAAGAGATTTTAAAAGATTTCCTTTGGATTCCCT
>NW_006293953.1:712222-732614 GCF_000327345.1 Myotis davidii
AACTAGCATTCACTGAGCTCCAACCTGTGCTAGCTTTTTATACATCTCGTGAACCCTCACAAGTATTAGGTGAGTTAGGTATTATATTCCTATTTTTTAAATGAGGAAACTGAAGTTTATTCATCCAAGAAGTTTAATGATTGGCCAAAGATTACAGAATGCCTCATCAAAAATAAAAACTTTGCATCTGTGACATGCCTTATATTCAAGAGGTGCAACGACAAGCTATAGACTTAGAGAAATATATTACAAAGCACATATTAAACATATTTAGAATATATATAAAATGAAAAACTCATCAGTAAAACTACAATTCAATTATAATATAGGCAAATGCATGCACAGACATCCATCAAAGAGGATAGACAGATGGGAAATAAATACTCATTAGGAAAATACAAATTAACTATAATTAGATACTACTATGCCCATATCAGAATTGATAAAATAAAAATTTTTGATAATACCAAATGCTGGCAAGGGTGTGAAAGTATTGGGTCACTCATGCATTGCTTATGATAATGTAAAATGGTACAACTACTTAAGAAAATAGTTTGGAAATTAATTTTTAAAATAATCTTACAGTATGACACAGAAATTGCACTGGGGCATTTATTTCACAGAAACTAAGACTTATTTTCATGCAAGAACTTACACATGAATATATACAGCAACTTTATTCAAAATAGCCCCAAATTGGAAAATACTCAAATGTCCTGCAATAGGTGAATGGGTAAACATCGATTGGTACATCCATACTGTCATACTGTGAACTAAAACTCAGCAATATTAAACACCAAACTTTGATACAAACAACTAATCCTATAGAAATTATGCTGAATTTAAAAAAAATTCCTATTTCAAAATGATACGTACTCAATTATTTTATTTTTACAACACTCATTATAATCTATAATGATGAAGACAATACTAGTGAAGGCAGGAGGTTAGAGTAAAGAGCTGGAGATCAGTATGTCTAAAAGGAGTAGACCAAGTGAATTCTGCAGTGACAGTACAGTTGGATAAAATTGTGGTGGTTGTTATAGAAGGCTACTCAGATATTAAAATTTTATAGAGCTATACAAAGACATAAACAAACACAAATGAGTTTATGTATAATTGATGGATCTTGAATAAGCTATGAATTTTACAAATACCAAATGTTTGCTTTTGATACTGTCGTATAAATTGTTGACATTCGGGGGTAGGGCTGGGACAAGTGTACACAGGACTGCATTGCTCATTTCTTTTCAACCTCCTATGAATCTATACTTATTTTAAAAGTAAAAAAATTTACAAAATCATTTTATCTTTCTTTATAGAAACATTTAACCCCCCCCAAATTCAGAGTATATAAGTTTCTTCAAGGAAATATTAATTGTAATTGTGAATCAATGGATAAGTTGTCTCTGCTTCTTCTCTCTGACCTGGTGAAGGCTTAATTATGACCTTCAGTCCCCTACCCAGACCGGTAAGAATGGAAGTAGATTTTTGGCTTAAAGCACATCAGTTTAATACTCTTGGGAATTTGAAATTGTGCCACAGAATTTCCATTTGGCTCATGTCAGGAAAATCTGTGGTCCTGGAGCTCTGGGCCATGGCTGATCTTGGCACATCCAAGCAGTGACAGTCTGTGGTAATATTCCAACAGTTACCAATGGTCATTAATTGGCTGTCACACTTTTTCTGGGATTGGTATATGCCCCTTAGGGAATAAGGTAATATGTTTTTGTTTTGCATTACTTGACATAGAAAGGTTTTAAAGCACTTTTTTGGGCAGAGTTAATCATAGTTATATTTTCCTGAATTGCATAAATTTTTTTCTTACTGTTATAGCTTTTAAGAGTTTTGACATACCATGCATTTTAATACCTAACATATTTTTGAGAGGAAATAAACTCAATACTCATGTGTATCCCAGTGGGATTGTTGGTCATATCAATATTAGGAAGAGGGTAAATGTTTTAAAAATGAACATGCTTTTTAATTCAGCATTGGATTCTAGAGAATTTGCTAAGAAAATGCAATGAAAGATTTAGTTTGAAGTATATGTTTTTTTTGGTAGCACTGTTTCTAAATAGTAAACAAGCTAAATATCCAACATTAGGCTATTGGATTATATACCAAGCAGTGTAATAAACTCAAGAGATAATATTTATGTGGCTTTTTTTGAATATATTTTATTGATTTTTTACAGAGAGGAAGGAAGAAGGATAGAGAGTTAGAAACATCGATGAGCAAGAAACATTGATCAGCCGCCTCCTGCACAACCCCTACTGGGGATGTGCCCGCAACCAAGGAACATGTCCTTGACTGGAATCGAACCTGGGACCCTCCGGTCTGCAGGCCAATGCTCCATCCACTGGGCCAAACCAGTCAGGGCTATGTGGCATTTTTAAAAATGTACATTATATCTGTCTGAATGAAAGCCTGCAGTGTAGATTAAACACACATGCTTTGACATCAGTAAGACTTGGATTCAATAATCGGTTCTGTTTTTTATTCATATTAAACTACTTAATTATACTTTCACCATCCTATATTATTTTTCCTGACTGTTCATATGGTGTGTATCATTGACATAGTGGCTCCAAATAACACATATCTTATTACCTTACTAGAGGCCTGATGCACAAAATTTGTGCAAGAGTAGGCCTTCCTTCCACCAGCTGCCAGCACTGACTTCTCTCTGGAACCCAGGACACAGGCTTCCCTCCTTCCCTCGAAACCCTGGCTTCATCCAGAAGGTCGTCTGGAAGGACTTCTGGTCTAATTAGCCTATGGCACTTTTATTATTATAGATAGTTTCATGTGCAGCTTAGCTGAGTCTTTGTGCAGTGTCTCACAAGGTTGTGAATTCACCTGAGGATTGAGGTCTTCTTTTAAGGTCATTTTTAGCTGGCAGAATTCAGTTGAGGCCCATCACAACTGGAGGCTACCCATCAATCCCTGGTATGTGAGCCTCTCTACTACATGCCATTTTGCTTCTCCAAGGCCAACAAGAGTGTCTTAGTTGTATACGCTGGGCTCACCCAGGATAATCTACTTTGACTAACTCAAAATCAACTGATTTGGAGTGCTGGTTATGTCTGTACAATCCCCCTACCTTTGCCATTGAAACTACCCTAATCACAGGAGTACAATACTATCATATTTCTGCTCACACTCAAAGGAAGGGGTTATAAAGATAGTATGAGGCATTGGGAATCATCTCAAAAGTCTGCCTACCAAACACGCTAATGCTAAATGTGTTTATTTCTAAAACTGAACTAATAATTCACCAACTTAACTGAAATTATATAACAAATATATATAATAAAAGAGAAACATGTAAATTGACCATCCCTCTGCTATGCTCACCAGTCAATCAGGAGTGAGTATGCAAATTAACCCAACAAAGATGGTCCCAACATCCTTGGGACCCAGGTCGATCCTAGTCTGTAGGCCTGTGTGTATGTCCTGAGCAGCCGGGGTCCCAGAACGCCCCTGGCCACTCTGGGCCTACGGGCGCAGGTGCCAAGTGGATGCTCCCACCCCGTGGCCATTTGCGTGTGCGCCAAGCGGCAGCCTGGGTCCATACCCCCCAGCCCGGCGCCCACAACACATGGGGTTGGCTGCCGGCCTTGGGGGCATGCTCCCCCACCCCCGGTGGCGGGGACATGCCCCTAGCCCAGTGGAAACAACAGAGGGGGTCCTCTGTACATGAGCTGCAGAAGAAACACCTTTTCTTTTTCTTTTTTTTAATATGTTTTATAGATTCCTTTACAGAGAAGAGGGGAGAGGGATAGACAGTCAGAAACATCGATGAGAGAGAAACATTGATCAGCTGCCTCCTGCACAATCCCCACTGGGGATGTGCCCCCAACCAAGGTACATGCCCTTAACAGGAATCAAACCTGGGACCCTTCAGTCTGCAGACTGACGCTCTATCCACTGAGCCAAACCAGTTCGAGTGTAAATACCTTTTCTGACAACTCATTGGCTAAGCACCCTGTTTGCCGCCACTTGCAGTGTTCTTGGTAACTTGGGTTATAAGAATCCAAGAATGTGATGTAGGATTTTTCCACCTCACTCCTGGAGGAAAAAACAAAGGTCCACTGCTGGAGGGCTAAGAAATGTCATATCCTGCCCTAGCCGGTTTGGCTCAGTGGATAGAGCCTTGGCCTGCCGATCTCAGGGTCTCGGTTTGATTATGATCAAGGGCATGTACCTAGGTTGCAGGCTCCTGCCTGGCCGGGGCCCAGGTCAGGGCTCATGCAGAAGGCAACCAATCAAAGTGTCCCTCTCACATTGATGTTTCTGTCTTTCCCTCTCTCTTCCACACTCTCTAAAAAACAATGGAAACATATCCTCAGGTGAAGATAAAAAAAAAAAAAGAAAGAAAGAAACGTAGAAATGTCACATCCTATGAAAGATACACCTTGAAAATGCCTAAAGAAAGTTGTCATTTTTTTCATGGTGATGGGACTGGAATCCGTGTTGATGAAAACACCTTGGTGGCTGCAGTGACTGGCAGTGGCTGCAGCAGCAGGGTGATGGGGCTGGTGCCTTCCTCTGATCAGCCCGGTCGCCTCCCATAAAGGAAGGCCAGACTGCAGCTTAGGCCCGCTCCCCAAGGGGAGCAGGGAGCAGGCCTAAGCTGTCAGTAGGACATCCCCTGAGGGCTCCCAGTCTGTGAGAGAGGGCAGGCTGGGCTGAGGGAACCACTCCCCCCGCAGTGCACAAATTTCGTGCACCAGGCCCCTAGTTAGATAAGATAAAAATCTGAACTGCAAACCTCATGTCAAAATTATGATATTTGTGTTATGGTTGTTATAATTAATAATATTAGTCATATCAGTGTTGAAAAAAAGAGCTTACAAAATATATAAGGCAACATATCCAAATTCTACAATAACTCTCTCTCCTTGGGGTGGGATCATGGATAATAATTATTTTCTGCTCATTTCTGTTGTTGTATTAATATTATTAGAGTCTTTTGCATTTTGTGCAATAATTTAATACGTGTACTTGCAAGGCATTTAATATGTTCCAGGTCACTGTCATAAGTTCTTTTCATAAGTTAACTCATTTAGTTGTCATAAAATCCTATGAGTTAGGTTCTATTAATATCCTTAGTTTACAGTAGAAGAAACTAAGGCCAAGAGAGGTTAAATAATATGCTCAAGGTCACCTTGATATTAACCGTTTGGCTGCTGACATATTTTTTTAGACATATGCCAAAACTGCAGCACTAATTGCGTGTGCATGGGAAAAAATGTAAAACACTTTCTATACAATAAACTCACTTGTATTGCTTTGCAACAACAAAAATTAAAAAAATACCAATTGTTTACATAAATTTGTTTTAAATAAGAAGAGCTTGGTAGCGCTCCTTAGCAGTCAAACGGTTAAGTCTCACAATCAAAGCAGTAATTTATGCAACTGGCTTTGGGTACTTCGCTTTTTTGCCTTCCTGTCAACATTCACTGTTTCAGTAGTAATAGAAACAGAATGATTTACATCTATATATATGTATAAAAGGCTAATATGCAAAGTGTCCCTACAGAAGTTTGACCCGGAGACCAGGATTTCTATTGCTTGCTATGATGTGTGCTGACCACCAGGGGATGGCAGGATATGAAGGAAGGCCCTGGCCGGCAACCAGAAGGCCTCGATTGGCCCTGATTGCCTGCCAGGTCTAGGGACCCTATGTGTGCACAAATTTCATGCACCTGGCCTCTTGTTATTTATATAAGAGACAAAGCTAGAACAAAACAAGGGCAACTAGAGTTTATTAACAATCAGAGAGCAAAAGAAACTGAGCTAGAGTTCCCGGGATCTTCCTCCAGCCCCACTTTTTTTTTTTTTTTTTAATATAGTCTTTTAAAGTAAAGCTTCAAACATTTGGTGAGCCACTGCAGTGGACTGGGGACCTGCTGGAGACTGAACACATCTCAGTCGGAGAGGAGAGCTATTCCTGGGAGGAACGGCTTCATCTTTGTTCTGAGTTAGTTTGTCTCCTCTCCAAAGGCTGTCCTCTTCTTTTCTGCATTTTTTTTCTCTCCTTTGCAAGACCATTTCACACAGAACTCCCACATCGATGCGTTTCAGATAAAAAAGAAGCCTGTTCCCCTAGCAAATGGCTCCCACCCAAACAGACAGGGAATGGTCCAACTTGTTTGACTTCCTGCCACATTTTCTAGCCTAGGTGGTTTTTGGAAGATGCCTGACTCAGGCAGCACCTGCTGGCACATATTAGGACTCCTGCAATGAGGCATGATTTACTCGCATCCCTTTTTGTGCATATTTAATGTGTTAAGCAGCAAAACAGCTTTGGTGCTCTCCTCTAAACTGTGGCTCAGACGAATCCCTTCACAGCAGCTGCTCCGGGTTTGCTCATCCTTAGTCACTCCTGTCAGAAAGAGCCCTGCTTTCTCCTACAATTACGATTTTTTTTTCAACTGCTCCCTGCATTGTTTGCTTCCCGACCTTTCTTTTGTCCTTTGCAAGTACACATATTAAAATAAAAATACCAAGGCCAAACGCCTCATTCTTGTTCCCCCAGAGTGTGCTCTGATTTAGGATTTTGTTGGATTGGGTTTGAATGGTGGGTGGTTGTTGGAGTGGGTGGAGGCAGAGAAAAAGGAGGGGAGGGGCCGGAAAGGAGCAGAGAGGGTTCTCATTTTTCTTTTCTTTTTCTGCTTCTGTCTGTACCATGGCATATTCACAAAAGCAGAGTAAGTATTCATGACTTTGTTCATTTGTTCACTCATTCACCGATATTTACTGTGGTAGGCAGGGGAGCTAAAACATGTGCAAATGATGGGGGAAAACAAAACTAAAAAACACCACCACCAACAACAATAAAAAGAATAGGCACCAGAGTTAGGATCAGAAGACCTTGGTTCTCCCTGGCACTTACACTTTGTATTGAGAAAATTGGCAAGTTGGTGAACATTTAAGACATATTTCCTGATGATCTGCTACCTGTCAGTCCCTGGCCAATTGCTGGGGACATAGTAATGAACCGTACAGAGATAATCTCAGTCTTCAGGGAGATTTTGATCCAGGGAGGTATTTTGTCTCTTTGATCTTTACTCAGATCAGTACAGTTTAAGCTTATACCTTTCTTTTTCTCCTAAACCCTTTATTATAGTCATTGCTACTTAGTGGGCTCTATTCCAGGGCAGACCTGCTCATGCCGACCGCCCCCCTGCAAAGAACTCCATTCACTGAAACCCCATACTCTCATCCTGATGACCTATATTTATCCCACTACACCAAAGTCCACAGAGCAAGTAGGGTTTAGAATAAAGCAATCTGGTACCCCCGCATTGTGGAATATACAACTCCTTAACACCTGTTTTACCTTTATTGTCAATCAAGAGCATAGCATATCTCAAATTAATAGACTTTTAAAGATTGTAAAAATTGAGGTAGAAAATGTATAAGCAGGCACAGGGAAAGTGATGTAGTCTAGGCTGCTACCATGAAAGTCATTTATATGTGCCTTGGGTCAAAGAGTGTTTGATTTGTGAGGAAACATTTGAAGTCATTTGTTTTCACCTTTCATTCAACCCGTAAACTGAACCAGTCTGCTGATAAGTAATGGAAGGAAGTGTGCTGATGATAAAGAACAAAAGTGGCTTTAATTTATTGAGCACTTACTATATTGTTGTGTTAAAATGTTCTGTGCAGAATTATGTCATTGAATTGCATTGCGATTCTGTGAGTAATGACGAAATCTCCACGTTACAGATGAGAAAATTGAGCATCACAGTGGTTCTGTGCATGTCTAACAGGAAGAGTGGCTACGTGGTCCAGTGAGCTTTCAAACCTATGTGTCTTCTTTATTCCCTCTAAAAATATAAAAACACAGTTCCAGTGGTGACCTAGGTCTCTGTCTACCTTATTTGTCAGTTTGTATGTTCACTATTCCATGGAGTTCATAGACTATTCCTCATTTGCCCAAAATGTTTGTTTCTTTTATGCATGGCCATCAATTTTCTAAGAGTCATTTTTTAAAAAGTTATGAGCCTCCTTCTGTAGTAGTGTAGGGTGTTTCAAATAAAAGGAAAGGTACAAGTAGAAATTGTAATTCTATACTTCTCTATATTTGGTCTAGAACAGGTTAAGAACCATCAGGGCATTCCTAGTATCAGTGGCTTAAACAGGTCATGTTTTATTTATGTTTCAAATAAAAGAAGTCTAGTGGTGGTCTCTCTGATGCTGATTGGAGGTTTGCCTGCTTAACCTTCAATAGGGCCTGGTCTCTCCCCCGCTGCTCAACCTCCCCTAATGCTTGACTTCCATCTTTAAGGTCACTCCATGTTTCCAAGAGGTACACTAGACCTCTGGCCATTGTTTCCACTTCATGTCAGTAGGGGCGAGACAATGGGGTGAGCTCGGACTCTTTAAAAAACTTCCCCAAGGTCAATTATGAGTTTTGTTTCAATTTCCTTGCTAGCCATATGTATAAAGCTGTGCAGGAAATGTAGGCTTAAACTGAACATTCTTATGCCTTCTGTCTTCCAATGTGGGCTGCTGTTAATAAGGAAGAAGGGGTGGGGGAGGGGAGGAGAGAAGAGGAGGGAACGAATATTTTAGCTTAAATGTTTAAAGAGTTTTCAAAGCTAGCTGTGGACAGTGCCTGAGACATTAAGAGTGGTTTTAAAAATATATTTAATGTTTAGGAATTCATGGTTTGCCTTAGATGTTTCTTGGATTTGGCGGTGGTGTTTTATGGAGGAATAGGAGATAAAGTAAGAGGGAGACAACCAGGCAGCACTTTCCTGGACCCTAACTTACATAAGGAAGGGGACTTGCATTGACTGAGATCCCTACAGGTAGCTGAGGTAAGTTTGATTTCCCTTGCGGGGGAAAGAGAGACGCTGTTGCAAAATTAATAATAATGGAAACCATTTGTATATAACTGCTTTTTCATATTTTAGTCAAAAGTGACTTGCCAAACAAATCCATAACAGGTGGTAGGCTAAAGCACCCAAGTCTCTTGAATACCAATTTAGTACTCTTTCTACTACATTTCATTACAATTAACTCGAAGGATTCATATACACATCCCCCACCTTTGAAATGTGCGTTCTTTTGCTAGCTCATGCTCTGTGGTCCTAATTGATTTATTGATTTATTCAATAAAGCAGATGCTGCACATAATGAGCAGTAACTATGCACTCAGATGAAATCAGCACCATTAAAGGAGAAACCTTGCTCTAATTTAATACATTATACATATGCCCACGTACTGAAAATTACTCTTGTATTAATAAAATTTGTGCCCTAACTGGTTTGGCTCAGCGTCAGCCTGAGGACCAAAGGGTCACAGGTTCCATTCTGGTCAAGGGCATGTACCTTGGTTGCAGGCACATCCCCAGTAGGGAGTGTGCAGGAGGCAGCTGATCGATGTTTCTAACTCTCTATCCCTCTCCCTTCTTTTCTGTAAAACATCAATAAGATATATTAAAAAATAAAAATAAACTTTGTGAGGCATATGAAAGGAGAAAAAAAACCCTCACTCTATTACCTTTAAGGTTATTTGTATGAGGCTATTTTTATACAAAGCTTTTTAGGGCAATTTCATTTTGGTGTTGCTTCCAGGGTTTAGATATCCAGATAAATTACTTTATGTTTAGTATTTCCTTAATTTTTACAATAAGAAAAGTTATGCTTAAAACAATTTGTTAATGGTCACACACTTTGTTGTCAGAAAGCAGTGGGTTCAGGAAAGATGACCACTGATGTCTATAAACTCACCTTCACTCTGGACACACACAGTGGTCGTGTTTTTTGGTGTCACACATGGTCTTCTCTGCTGGTATACGCTGGTCTGCCATGCCATTTTCAGAAATACACACATGTGTTTGTGCCCACCCAGGAAAACACTGGAGATTTCAGTTCCTCCCTTCTTCCAGGGGTTAGTGGTCTCCTTGTCTTGGAGTATGTGGCTACCCTTCCCAGATCAGCCTCTGCAGTGGGGTAGTCCCCCCACCCCAGGGCTCACAGCTGCCCAATTGGGGTTCATCTCTCTCAACTATGCTCATAGTTTAAAACTTGTCATGGCTGAGTTCAATGTAGTCTAAAGAGAAAGGCATCATGGTGAACTCATGGTTTTCCCTAAATGAAATTAAAGACATCTTAGCGTGTTTTGGTGGTGTTTTTAACACAGTGGGACAAGAGAACAGCCCTCAGTGATTAAACTTTTATCCAGGGTAAGATTTATCTGAAACTACCTCTTAATTCTAGAAAAAAATTCTCCACCTGAGTCAACTATTTTTTCCCCCAAGTTGGTCAGGCCTACTTCCGTTGTTTGGGCATTAAGTGTAATTCCCTGACCAATTGTAGTAGAACTACCATATTCCCAACATGGAGACTGAATAGTCCATGTGATTATGATGTACAGTCAAGATGGGGAGCCACTGCCTGGCCGTACTTGAAGGATCTTTTTATTTTGCACAAGTATGTTTTATTTCAGTTCTTGAGTAAGGCAAGCAGTTGATATTGTGTACCACACATTCTGCCTGCGTGTCTATAGACAGGTATAAAGGTGATTTGTAGTCCTTGCAGTTTGGCTTTAAATCTGGAAATGAAGGTGCTACATGAATGCAGTGTAGCCGCAGTAATACTGTATATGAGGTTTCAAGAAAAATTTTGGTCCCTGAGCAGGTGGTTTCTACTTTTGTTACCTTGAGAAGTTAGTCAACAACATATTGACGGTTTATTGTATGGAGGAACAAAACAGAAATAAAATGCTCTGTTCCGTTAAAGACTTGTTTACCATCAGCAGCTGGAGGGCTCAAGAAAAAAAAATCCACACATAATACAAGGACATAAAAAAAAGTTTTGGTTATAACAGAAGCAGGCAAACCAAGTACACTTGTAGATGAGACAGGCAGGTAATGCATGCACATGCGTGCATGAATATTTGGGCATGTTTGCTAAGTGCAGTTATTTACTATTTCTTGTAAGGTTTCCATTTCCTCTGAAGGCCAAACACTTTCAGTTCAGAGATTTAATCATCCTTATCTAAGTCATCTTTGATTCAAAACTAAACTGGCTTAACTGACTATTTTCTCTCTTACAAAGAATCAAATATTTTAGTAATGTGTAAATGTTCCCATCGATTTTTGGATTCCCCAAGTATTCAAAAGTCACAAAAACAATTACAATATTTTGCAAAATGTTTGTCCTTCCGCTATGTAAAAATATTTGAGCAAAAGAAAATGATTAAAACT
Organism: Myotis davidii; assembly: GCF_000327345.1. NCBI lineage: Eukaryota > Metazoa > Chordata > Mammalia > Chiroptera > Vespertilionidae > Myotis > Myotis davidii. The sequence continues at coordinate 723,454 of NW_006293953.1, forward strand.
ATCGATTAGTGTTTCTTTCTTAAAATTTATTACTTTACCTCATAAATTTTTTTTCCAAAGACAAAGAGGTAATGAAAACAGATTAAATGCTGTTTCTTTAAAAAATCGGCTTTTGCTTTATTTTTTAAAAAGTAGGCATTTTGTCTAATGTCAAACAACTCTATTGTCTACCTTAGATTTTAGTTTCTATTTATATCTAGACAATTTTAGATTATGGTCTGTGAGAATAAAGAAACATGTGAATTGTGTTACATTTGTGAAGGTCCAAAAAGTATTATTTTTTATTGCTCTCATAATAAATTACCACAGGTGGTAGATTAAACAATACAAGTTAATTATCTTCTAGTTCTGTAGTTCAGAAGTCTGACATGGGTCTTAGTGGGCTAAAATCAAGATCTCAACAGGGCTACATTCTTTTCCAGAGGCTGTAGTGGAGGACATTTATTTGACTTTTCTGGTTCTGCCAGGTCTCCCTCATTCTTTGGCTCATAGCAACCTTCCTCTGGCCTCAAAGGCAGCCAGAATCAGTTAAACCCTTTGTGTGCTTCCATCTCTCTGAACGTTTGCAGCCAGAAATGGTCTCTTCTTTTAAGGTCTTAATGTAATTAAATTGGACCCACCTAAATATCACAGTATAATCTCTTCATGTCAGAGTGTTCAACCTTGATTTTATCTGCAAAGTCTCTTTAGGCTTAGAAGGCAATATATTCACAGGGTCTGTGAGAATTAGTCTGTGGACATCTCTGGGCTCCATTATTCTGCCTACCACTGCGGGTAAGTGTTAGGAGAAAGGGAAATAGAGACTAACCTGCAGCAATTTTCATTTCTTTATTAAACAAGTATATAAACCAGAAGTTTCTCTTAGAAGACAATGTTGAATGGATGCTGTGGATGTAGGGAAGAATTTTTGCAGGTTCAATACATCTTCAAGACACTATCTGATAGACTTCAGGCACAGGATTCTTGCATTTTGTTTTCCCTTAACACAATAAGGTATGAGTTATCGATTATAGTTCAGAAATGTTACCCAACGGTCACGATAAGATATTTCCATTGGGACATTGGTCCAGTTTTCCATGATAATCAAAAAAGTAGGCAAGAAAGATATACAGATGTCAATATGAAAAGATGCTCCACATCATATAATGTAAGGAGGATGCATATTATAAGAAATGAGATAGTACTAGACACTTATTAGAATGGCCAAAATTTGGAACAGTGGCAACACCAACAAAAGTGCCTATGCTTTCTTGCTGAGATGGTTTTAGGTAATAGAACTGCTTAGATTACTTGTGGACAGAGTAAGGTGAAATTTGTTCCATAGCACATTTCTCCGGCTGTATATGAATCAACACCATGGGTATTACGGAGACTCAAATACATGAAATTAGCTAACAAGTTACTTGGCCAAAACAGATTGATGTCTCTTTGGATGCATGCTTTGATTTACTTGATAACAAGTGGTTTGGTTCATGGGGGCCCTGGCTAAGGAGCATAGATACTTCAGTCTCTTGTACACCTGATCCTCGCCATTGTAGTCTACCCAGTGCACTGTGTTCTCTCAAGGGCTTTAAATACCTGTTCACAACCATCCACAGTGCATCAGATGTTGTTCTCACTGCATCAGATGTTGTTTCTCACTAGGAGAAACAGAAACAAGGTGGAAAAGATAAACAGAAAAAAAACATTTCCATGAGCCTGATATCAAAACCTATGAATTTTACAATGAAGTAAGAACAAGTTAACCCTGATCACGACTGAGAATAGCACTAATAATAAATTTCTGGTCAATTGCTCATATATAAGAGAATAATGAAAGAGAGAAGTTGCAAAAGTAATGAAAAAGAACATCATTAAATTGAGGTGGCTCTGCTGCTTTGGTTGTCTACATAAAACTTGAAATCTAACCCAAAATCAATTGTAAATGCATTCATATTTATTTGAAAAAAGGGGAGGGTTGGGGGGCTAGGGTAAGTGATCAACCAAAGGACTTGTATGCATGCATATAAGCATAACCAGTGGGCACAGATATTTAGGGGGTTGAGGGCATGTGCCTGGGGGGGGGGAGTCAGGGGGAGGTCAATAGGGGAAAAAGAAGAAATATGTACTACTATTTGTAATATTTTAAATAATAAAAAAAGAACAGCCAATCAACAAACACCCAAGAAGACATTCCTAAAATAAGACCACTGCTTAAGCTATAGTCAAATAATTTTCTTGCTTTGATTCTGCATCTACTCTATAAAAGCCTTTTGTTTGTCTTCAAAGTGCTCCTAGCTAGTTTCAATGTTTATTCAAATAAATTCAAATTTTTATCTGTTAACATAGATCAGTTCAAAATTATACTTTTTCTTCCTAAGACATACTTGAAGGCTAAAATTTCAAACTAAATACTTGGAAGGACATAATACAGGGAAGTATTTATACCATTAACCTTCTGTAATTTTTCTCTGTAAGATTGGCTGCAATGAACCATTCCACAGTTTAGGTCAGCTGCTCTGAATTCTGCGTGTGCTTTACGGGCACCTGGAGATGCTTGATAACAATGCAGTGTGCTGCCTTAGATCCTGGCAAGTGACCACTACAGTGTTCTCAAAATTGAACACCATACTAGGTGTTGATAAGCGAAACCTCCTACTAATGACCATTTCAGACAATATACAGAAATAAAACAAATATTGCTAATATTTAATAGTCTCAATTCCCATCAAGGTATCCATGCGGTTGGAGTCGATAACAGTTCATAGATACTCTCGTTGTTTTCAAAATAATAAGGGTAAGGCTGGAAAGGATGTTGCAGGCTTTTGCAGCACTCTAAGAAATTGTTTTCTTTTCATGCTCCGAGGAGCCTCAGTGGACGATTACAATTGTCAAGCTGCTCAGGGTTTGCTGCTGGAGAAAGGAGATGTGGAACATGAAACATGGCAGGAAAAGGCCCTTTTGGGGGACAACCCGGCCTCCAAATTTCTGTTCGATTAGAATTTTTCTGTTGCTACATTTTGGTAGTATTTGTTTTCCATTTGAAATTCCGTTTGAAGGAAATTGTCAGAAGTTGAACGTAGTCTGGTGTGTGTGTTGTGTACACTTAACTTTTTGATGAAAGGAGTGAAAAGGGATTCTTTTATTTAGATCAGTGGTTCTCAACCTTCCTAATGCCGCGACCCTTTAGTACAGTTCCTCATGTTGTGGTCACCCCCACCATTAAATTGTGTTCGTTGCTACTTCATAACTGTAATGTTGCTACTGTTATGAATCATAATGTAAATATCTGATATGAGGATGTATTTAGGTGACCCCCGTAAAAGGGTCGTTCGACCCCCAAAGTGGCCGCGACCCACAGGTTGAGAAACGCTTATTTAGATGGTAAAACAACATTGCTTCTTTCCGTATTTTCCTGGAGAAAACCTACAAAATGATTTGTGTGTACCAAAGCCAGCGAGATTCTCAAATATGAACCCTCCAATAAAGCCTGTGCTGACGAAATTAATATTAGAGTGTACTAATAATGGGAATGTTATCTCAAGGTGCATTCTGCCAGGAAGTGTGATATAGCTCTGACACAAAAGTATTAGAAAGCGCAGCTTTGCACATAGAAACCAGCAATAGAACACTCATAACTGAGAATAACTTCTGGCTGATCTCTAAATGAAGCAGTGAAAGAGACCCAATAATCCATTTCCTATGAAGTGTCTCTGGTTTTAAACCTTTCTTTTTTACCCATAAAAATGTGATCAGAATTCACTGGCTTTACAGAGTTCCTTTTCCTGTCTTTCAGGTGTTCCCACAACCATTGCCTTCTCAAAAAGTTTTTCTTGGGGTTAACTATCTAAAGATGCTTCTTCCTAGATTTTTATCGCATCAGCTTGTGTGTTTCCTCCAGAGTCTGTTGCGATCTGCAACTAGCTTGTTAGTTTGTTTCTTTATCTACATTGTTAATTGTCTGCAGTTTTCATAAAATACAACCACTGTGAGGACAACTTCCTTAATTGTCTCCTGTACTAGCCTCATCCACGGAATGCACGCATAGCAGGAACTCAATAAATAATTGGAAGTAAAGAGTATCTTTTAAGGTGCATTCAGTAACCTAACATATGAAGGAAGATAGACTATATCTCATCCCAAGGTAGAAACTGCCTGAACCAGTACCTTCTTTGGCCTGTGCATCTTGGACTGGTAGTACAGCCCCGGAGCCTGCGTACAACCAAATGATAAGCCGATACTTTTTAAAGCAGATTTTTCCCCCTGAAAAATTAGAGGGGATATTAAGCTGCATTATTTAAAAACACGTAACTTCTAAATTAAATATGGATAGTACTAAGGAAGAAACTGCAAATTTACATATATCTTTAAGGTAAATGCAAAGAAATTTGTTTTTACCTGGCCAGATCACAGAACGGTTAGAGAGTCTTTTTCCTCTGATGAGGCTAGTGGTGGGTAAAACATTCTGAGCAGTATTTTCAGGGCATTTGTTCTCTCTAATACATCAATTAAAACTCCTTGTAAGAAATAAAACTTTATTCCCTTGAAAGAACAGTCAACGCTTTTCAAGAAGATTTATAATAACGCATAGGAATTTCAAATGGCACAGTTACACAGTTCTACTCTTCGAAGTAGAAACATCTAAAAGCCAACTGATGAATGGAAACCAACAGTTGTTCATGCATGCTGTCTTAAAAGGGCTAGAGGTCTCCTTGCTAACCTGCACTCTGAATGGCCTTTGCTGGAAATGCAGGCATTGCCCTCAGAGTGTTACAAAATAAAAGCATCGCTGTGTTTACCGCTGCAGGAAATCTTATTGTTCATGTCAGTTTCTAGCTTTCCTTTAAGCAGCTGCTTAGCCAATTTGAAATGCTTTGCTCAGAGATGACTAGGGCAACACTTTGAATACCTTTTTCTCAGGAGAAGTCATCAAACATCACTGAAAACAAATTTTTCTGAATAGGTAAGTCCTTTATTAAGTCATTTTCACTCATATTTCAGTCCCGTTTGTGAATCTTTGTAATCACAGAGGAGAGGAAGAGCAAAGACAGCTAAGAGTAAAAACAGAGAATATATTCCTGCTACATAAAGAAGTGAGGTGGGAATATGAAGAGAAGGGAGGGAGCAGATGAATTGCAAAGAGAAAATAAATCAGATTGAAGTAGAAGCTTTGAATGAAGACAGTCAATGAATGCTAAAGCCATTTCCTTCATGTTAAAAAAATTTACTTTTGAGAAAGAGACATTTCTAGCATTAATATTCTGATGACTGCCAATCACATTGTGATGAAAGCACACCTTTGAAATACTTTTAAGAGCCCTTTGTCAATTTAAACTTTCACACTAAGGACAACATAGTTTCATAAAAGCTGTTTTTAAGAAGGAATAAGAACTGGTGTTCTGTTCTGAATTAAGGACCTTGATCTTCATGTGAAGCTTGGCCAAGCAGAGGGCATGCCTTGTCTTTTGCCATGAATGCTCTGCACAGTAGATTGAGAGTTGAAAAGGACTCTACTGTAAGTGGCTTCTCAGGACTGTAATACCATGTGTAGGACATGTTGGCTGACCCAATCTCTCAGTCTCCAGGAAGATCCATGCATATGTTCTTTCCACCCTCAGCACTGTAGGTGAGGACTAGCCATTACAACTCACTTCGGGTAGTGAAATAAATGCAAATGCCAATGCATCTGTGCTAAGACCATAGAACCAAACCCAGACTTAGTACCTAACCTCATTGCAGTTTCAGCCTCTCTCAGGAGTGGAATTTTAAGCAATCAATGTGGAATATGCCTGATAAAAGCCCCATTTCCATGCTCATAGGTAGGTTACCCTGACACAATCCACTCTCCCCCATCCCTTATATGGGGATCGAACCTGAAACCAAGGGATGTGCTCTTCACTGGAATCAAACCTGGGGCACTTCAGTCCGCAGGCCGATGCTCTATCCACTGAGCAAAACCAGCTAGGGCCCTCTTCTGCCTTTACAAGCCTCCTCTTTGTACAACTCCTCAGAGCTCCTTCCTACTTGCTAGATTCACGAATCCTTTATTAAAGCCAACAAGAGCTTTAAATTTTACTCGGTTGAATTTTGTTATTTAACAGTCATTTAATTCTAACTTTGAAAGTGAGAATCTTTAAAAGGAATCCTCAAGTTGTTAAAGGAGTGAAACCACCTAAGGCTTTTTCATGCTGTTTTGGAGTACTTTGGGAAAGTAGTCAAAATGCTTGTTTAGCCAGTGCTCACTGTTCTACAATATGTAATAATTATCATCATGACAATATTCTCACATCTTTTAAAACAGATCCCAAACCACTCCATTAAAGAAATGCATATTTTTAATCTGAGACACAAGTTGAATCTGGGATACTTGTTGAACTTAGAACCCTACTTCTCCAATCTGCTTTACAAATATGTTAATCCCACATTGATTCAGTAGGAGTCAGCATATTTGCTTCCTTTGTCTAAACTTGCATTCGTTTTAATAGGTTGGAAATGTGATCATTTTATGAAGGTTGTTGATCCCACATAAAAGTTTAAAATACAGAGGAAAGGCTAGACTGGTGAAATATGGATAAAAGGAATATGAGAGGTGTTGTTAATGAAAGAGACATTATTCACATACAAATTACCATATTAGGCATAATCAATACATTAGTTGTAATAAATGTTGCAACCTAACATCTGCTTTTCTTGGCAAATTTTTGCTTTCCCACTTGTTAAATGTGCATTGCTCTGATGTGCTAGATTAGTACTTATAAGATACCAGGGGCCCAGTGCACGAATTCGTGCACCGTGAAAGAAACTGTGGGCCATGAGGCTGTGGTAGGCACAGGGGGCAGGCCTCGGCCTATCCTCCATGCCCCTGCCTAACCCCTCCCTCCACAGCCCCTGGTCCCCTGTCTGCCTTGGGGCAAGTGTTAGCAGTGGGTGCAAGCATGGCCAGTGCCCTCAGTGGGTGTGTCAGTTGCTGCCCCAATCACCCCTCAGGAGCAGGGAAGGTGGAGAAGGCCTGAGGGGCAATCAGGGCTGGCAGCCATCATTCACACCCGCTGACGGTGACGAGCTGTTGGGGCCAGTGCCAGGCGCTGGCAGTGGCTACAAGTGCTGGGAAGGACTGTGGCACGTGGGAGCAAAGAATTTTCAGTAACCACCAGAGGTTCACCCCAATGACAGCGACCGGTGCCCCATCTTGGTCTGCAGCACCCCCCCCCCACTCACCTGCTCCACCATCCCACCGCAGCCAATGCCTGCCATATTCCACACATGCCCCCTGGTGATCAGTGCATGTCATAGCAACCAGTTGTTCGGTTGTTCAGGTTGTTCAGCAGTTCAGTCTATTTGCATATTAGCGTTTTATTATAGAGGATAATTAGTGCTAAGTTTTCAGGAATATTGCTCATGTTGCATGACTCACACTTCCAAAGTCATGGATAAATCGAAAGAAGGGCAACTCTTCTGGGAACCTGTTACTGGAACCACAGTGCTCCTTGTGTCCTCATGCCTGCAAACACTGGCCCAAAGAAATGCAAGAGCAGCAGTTGCAGTACAGAAGAGAACATGATTGATTTAACATTCAATTAGCCAATCCAACTAATGCTAGAGACCTGACTCTCTGATGGCTTGTAAGTTACAGATTATAGGGAAAATTCTCAAGACATCTTGAGCTAAGGGTTTGGGGTCATGGGGCGGGGGGCAATTGGTTAGAGGTGAGGTAAAGGTAATGAATCATTTCTTCAGATCTTGAGGACACCTGAAGTCTTTTCTCGCGTCCCTCTGTCCGTTCTTATGTGAAAGTAGCCAGGAGGTCATTCTATCTTAGAGCTCAGAAGCTGAAACTTAAGTTAAATAAAGATGTGACCTTTAGCCTGCCAGAGCTCCATACTGTGTGACCATTAGTCAAGTCAGGGCTACTGTCTTCTGCTGTCTCTGAGGTGGCTGATTATTCAGAGAAAAGGCTAGGTCTCTGAGAGAGAGAGAATCTCTAGAGATAAGATTTTAAAACTAAATTTGATTATCAGTCATGGTGTTATTAGAGAAATGCATGGATGCTCTTTCTCCATTATGAGAGCCTGGCATGCCTGGAGGAGGAAGCTCTGTGTCCTTTACTCATTCCTTGGCCTTTGTCTGCATCTCTTTCATCTGGCCATTCCTGTTCCTGAGTTATGCTCTTTCATAAATAAACCAGTAATCCGGCGGGTAAATGCTTCTCTGAGGTATTTGAGCTGCTTTGGCAAATTAAACAAGCCTACAGAGGAGGTCATGGGAACTTCTGTTTAAAGCCAGTGGGTCAGATATACAGGTAACAACCTAGATTTGAGATTGGGATCCTGCATTGGAGGGTGTCCTGTAACCTCCAATTGGTAGCTGGTTGGTTAGAGGAACAGGTATCGACTTGCATCTGATAGAGGTGTGAAGGGCAGTCTCATAGGACCCAGTTCTTAACCTGTGGAATCTGTTGCTATCTCCTGAAAGACAGTGTTAGAACTGAGTTGTATTGTAGGACACCCAGCTGGTGTCCTGAGAATTGTTAGTGGTGTAGGAGTCTTCCCCGCCTCACAAACACTCAAACATTGACATTGGTCCAGGAACCAAAAAGACCATCTGATCCTTATGGTATAGGCGCCTCTCACCAACACCAGAGAGGTGTTGCAAGACAGGACATCCTCCTGAGCCAGTGGGAGAGGGCTATCCCCAACCTCAATTCTTGTCTTCTCATATAAATGAATTTATATGAGAGACCTTGACTGCATTGTGAAAAGCCAATTTATTAAAGAAATTAAAGCATGCACCTTTACTGAAAACAAAAACAAAGCAAGCAAACCTGTACATCTGGGTTATGAAGCACAGACGGGCTCTCAGCTAATCTGAAGAGCAAGTTCGGTGGGGGTCTGAGGCGTTATATACCCTCCTGGCCATAAGCTTCAAATTCCTCTGCTGACTTTTTAGGTTCAGATTAGTTCTCAAGGTCCCTTCTTTTACTTTGTTGTGGCCTTCCCAGAATTCATGAAAAGCACCTGGCAACTTTATCTTGCCAAGCCTTGGGGTTGCTGGCTTCTCTGCTTAGGGAGTAAAATGGCCCTTTTTTTTTTTTTTTCCTTTCCTCTTTTCCCCTCCCTTTCTGCATTCTCTCATTAGGGAGGGTTTTTAACCATTTGCCCCATGTCCTTGGCTGGGGAAGATAA
>NW_006293953.1:732634-733077 GCF_000327345.1 Myotis davidii
GAGGTTTGTGAGCAGGCCTAAGCCAGTTTATCTTGCCAAGCCTTGGGGTTGCTGGCTTCTCTGCTTAGGGAGTAAAATGGCCCTTTTTTTTTTTTTTTCCTTTCCTCTTTTCCCCTCCCTTTCTGCATTCTCTCATTAGGGAGGTTTTTTAACCATTTGCCCCATGTCCTTGGCTGGGGAAGATAATGGCTTGTTACTGGTAGTTACAAGCTGGCTGCAAACTGCCCACACTGTTTGACCTTGTTTTAACTCTCCTGTCTGTTTCCCTATTCCTGGTGCTGTGGAATCCTGTAACAGTTTTAGCTGGCTTCAATGGTCATATCCATATTTCCTCCTTCCTTTCACCCCTTTTCCTGTCTGCCTAATCCTGTTTCTAACTCCTCGCATTGAGGCTCTGCTAATCCAAGGGGGAATTTAACCCAAAGTGATATACTTTTTTTTTT
>NW_006293953.1:733616-735531 GCF_000327345.1 Myotis davidii
GTATCATTGGCAAATATGTTCTCCCATGTAGTGGGTCTTCTTGTTGTTTTGTTGATGGTTTCCTTTGCTGTGCAAAATCTTTTTATTTTGATGTAGTCCCATTTGTTTATTTTCTCTTTAGTTTCCATTGCCCTAGGATCAGTATCAGTGAAGATATTACTTCAGCATATGTCTGAGATTTTGTTGCCTGTGGATTCCTCTAACATTTTTATGGTTTCCCATCCTATGTTTAAGTCCTTTATCCATTTTGAGTTTATTTTTCTGTATGATGTAAGTTGGTGGTCTAGTTTCATTTTTTTTGCATGTATCTGTCCAATTTTCCAACACCATTTATTATAGAGACTGTCTTGCCTCCATTGTATGTTCTTGCCTCCTTTGTCAAATATTAATAGATCATAGTAGTTTGGGTCTATTTCTGGGATCTCTATACTTTTAACTCCACTGGCGATTCCATGCAAATCAGTTTACCTAAAGATAATGGCTATCTCCAATTGCCCCATACTGGCAATGAAACCTAGGGCCCTGATTTAATGTAGGATTTTGATTCTGTATGTAGCCACGGTACTCTATTCAGTTTCTTTAAACCTTTTCCTTACTAGTCATTATCCCCTTGAGGTAGCCAGAAACAATAGCCATGCCTTGCCTAAGGGTCATGCGGTATGGATTTCTGTTAAGCTAAAGATAACATCTTGACCCAAGTTCTGTTTCATCTCCTAAGCCCTAAGGTGGAATGATCTGCTGGCTATATTTTTATGAAGCCAGACAGAAGGACACCAGCACAGCTCTCAGAGCTGTCCTCAACACTTGAAGAAATGATTTATGACCTTTATTTACCTCACCTCCCACCAATCAGTCCCCAGCATGACCCGAACCCCTAACTCACAGTGGCCTATGATTATGCCCTCTATAATCTGTAACTTACACACCATTGGAGAGCTTGAACTCAGCTTGTCCAAGTCATTGATTTGAATTGAAGTGATGTCATGTTTTTAAAAATGGACTCTTATCAAAAAGAGTCAAAAAGGTATCCAAAATCTGCTGTTTCCCCATGTATTAGTTTTATTTTGTTATATTTTCCCTTACTGTACAAGGAAAAGTATTTTTGTATATATCATTATTATGCTTTTGAAAGATATAACATTGACAGGGAGAAATAGGATCTCTTTATTCGTGGGGAAAAGCATCCTATGAGCAGTAACAGCTTCTGTTTGGCTTCCACAGTGTTAAGCAGTCAGCCAAGACTTAAACCTCTGGAAGGAAAGCTTGATAGGGCATTAAAGGAAGAATCGGGCATGCGCCTTATTTCATTTCCTACTCACCGTGAGGTCCTGCAACCCCAGGGTGGCATGGAGACCTTGCATGAATGATTCATGCCACATCCGTGACCTAACATCTGCTGAGAGGTGGTACTTCTGATTGCTGTTTACCAAGGTGACCGCCCACAAAGAGATCTTGAGGAGGGTTACTCCTCGCTCATCAAAAATCTCCCACTAAATCCCCTCTGACATTAAAAATGCTGTGCCCTACCTTTGGTGAGTTTTCAAAACTGCAGACCTAGCACCTCCTAGTGAATAGCTATGCCCCTATCTGGCAATAAAAAAAAAAAAATCCAACTGTATTTTCCAAAGTGTGAAGTTGAGAATTTTTTCCAGGCTTGGTGTATGAATCATATTTTATAAATACAGTTTACATAGTCTTGCTTATCTTTTCCTTGCCATCAAGTACCTGGAACCTCCTGTAATAGCACTTGAAATGTTTTGCTTCTGGGCAGAATATGATTTATTCAATAATGTTACAGTCATTCCTAGTTTAAGTGAGGACAATATTGAAGTTACTTATGGCAGAGTCTCAATTTTGTGGTACCTGTATCCTTATTAAAGTTTTTTCATGTCTGAATCCAAAATCTAAAAATCAT
>NW_006293953.1:735637-748172 GCF_000327345.1 Myotis davidii
GTTTAAGATATTTAAGATCTTAATGGAGTTTGCTCTCTTGGTTCCCACTCCTGTGCTCTTGCCTCGTGTGCTCCTGGCTGTGCGACTGTCATATCCCTGCATTTGCCCATATGGCTCACGGCCATGTGGACCCCACAGTGGACCAGCGGATTACAGCTAGCCTGATGCTATACCAGACCCGATTCCAACATGGAATGGAAACTCTGGACACGGCCTTTGCTTCTAGCTCTGCTGAATCCCCAGCTGCACATCTTCCAGGACTGGATTAAGGGAAATGGGACTTTGGAAACTGAGGAACATAATTCTATTGATAATAAAACTTTCTACCATGTCTCATCCTCCAGTGGGGGCCTCTGGAAATGCTTATTCCAGCAGCACCTCAAGAATCCCACTCCTACTAGCAACGGAGAAAAACCATCCATGCATTTGTCTGATAACATGACCACCTACGCTATGCAGTGGTCATCCAGAAGATGATACCAAGAAAGAAGAATATTCTGAACACGAAAGAAAAGCCCAGCGTATTGATTACCCCCCTCCGCTTGAGCCATCTCTATACACCACCTGATTGTGCTATCAGCAGTCTTATATTTCAGTGGTTGTTACTGTTGTTCTTATTCTTCTTTGCATCCAGGCAACTCATCTCTATTCTTAACTTGCATCACGGAAGGCTTATCTCAAGAAAATAGGACACAGCAGAACACTATGCAAAGCAATTTTACTGAAATTCCTACAGCCATTCAAAGGCTTTCTCTGTTCTCGCTAAGGTTTTAATTGACATACACATTTAGGAATGCAAATTATTGATTTTCGGCAGTCCTCAATTATACTGACTGCCCACTTAAGCCACTCTCAAAATTCAAATTCAAAAGGAAGAAGTTTCATTTATTTGACAAACATAACACATTTGCATTACTGATAATATAAGTAGGTATGACTGTTTTGGCATGATTCTAACTGCATATTTTTATTGGGTGAGTTAGTAGAGGTGAGAGTTTGTTGCTAACCACAGAAACTCTGTAAATAGAATCTTTCTGAAGCAACTGTTATGTGTAAAATTAGCTTTGTTTAAAATTCACATCCAAATACCATGTGAGTCTATTTATCACGTTATCTTCCTTTTCCACATCTAAAAGTCATAAAACAACTCTAAAGCATTCATTCTCTTTATCTTTATTATACAATCAACTGTTTAATTTGCATTAGCAAACTAAATAATCACCATATTATGGAAATGGAAGCATTTACAATGAAGATATCTGCAGGCCAACTATTCACAACTGAAGTTATTTATGAGGACAGCTATAGGGTAAAAAAAAAAAAATCTAGGAGAGATAAAAGTGTTCACTCTGGGAAATTATCCCTAGTGTTCCTTTCCTAATTATTATGCTATCTATTGCTATGTAAGGGGAAAAAAGCAAAAAAAAAAAAAATGATTTTTAGTGTTTCAGAAGAATCACTTCATCTCCTTCATAATTTTTAGGGTGAGGAATTTCAGAAGAACTCATCTAGCCAGTTGGTCTCTGATTGACATAGTGTCAGCTCTATCAGTTAAGAATGGAGGTGCCACTTCAAAACTGGCTTCTTTGCCATGTGGTGTAATGTTTAGCCTCTTGGGCTTTCCCTTCTCCCCAGGAGACAGTGCATCCTCCAGGCCCTGGCTGTCTCTTCATGGCGTGGGTATATACTTTCACAGTGTGGAGGTCTCAAAACAGTCAGACTTCTTACTTGGTAACTAGTTCTAAGAGCAAGTGTTTTAAAAAGCAAACAAAACAAAAACAGGAAGTAGAAGCTGTCAAAGCTTTATGGCTCATTCCAGAACTCTGGCACAGCATCCCTTCCAACTTACCCTGTTTGTCCAAAGAGAAAACTCTTACAGAGGTCAAAGGGTAGAAAATTAGACCCCACCCCCCAATGGGACAAAGGCCAAACATGTGGTTATTACCAGTCTCCCACACCAACAGATTTTTTACATTAATCTTTAATGTCCTGAAGAATGATACTAAATGAGACCTGATGAATGGTAGTTAGATGTTGGAATTTTTTTCTGGAAATTGTCACCTTTAAGAAAGGACGGCACCAAAGGCTTCCAATGCTCACAATCAGCTTTGACAAAGACAAAATCATGAATATTCTCAACATAACTGTCCCGAGAGATTCAGTCATCCTTGTTCCTCCAGAGTATATAGACAGCTTGCCAATTGCTGAGCGAGCTCTCTCTCTCTGTCTCTCTATCTCTGCCCTGCCCCCTTGCTTTTATGTCTTTTTCCTTTCTACATAATGGCCCAGAAGAGAAGCAGTCTGCAATTCTATTTTCAATCTATTGCCAAAGTCCACCAGCTACATAACCATCTCTCAGAAGCTCCCTACTATTACGATGACATTGATTCTGCGAGATTCCATAGTTTAGCACGTAGCCAGCCCAGAGGGCAAAGACAGTCTCCCTTTTTGATAAGTGCTTGTCATGAAAAGAGAGAATCCCTTTTATTTTTCTCTTCACCAGGGGAGAGGGAAAAGTTTTGACACTCGTCTCCTGTGCCTGCAATCGTAACTCAGTCTTTCCTTCTTCAATTAATCCCTGGTTTATATAGAGTCTGGCAGTAGGTCATGAAACTTGCAAGGTATTATTTAATATATCTTTATATCATAGAGATGTGTATTGTCCACTTTTCTAACTTTGGGGCTTCAGTAGAATTCTGAGACAATATGTCGTTACATCAGCCTGGACCTCAAAGGAGTTTGGTCTAAGTATTCAGACTATATCAGTGATGGTGAACCTTTTGAGCTCGGCGTGTCAGTATTTTGAAAAACCCTAACTTAACTCTGGTTCCGTGTCACATATATAAATTTTTTGATATGTGCAACCATAGTAAAACAAAGATTTATATTTTTGATATTTATTTTATATATTTAAATGCCATTGAACAAAGAAAAATAAACCAAAAAAATGAGTTCGCGTGTCAGAGGTTCGCCATTACTGGACTATATCTAGATGGGATTTAGAACCATAGCGAAGGCCAAAGTCACCTAGAAAAGTCATGTACAAAGAAAAAAAAGAGAAATACATATAAACATACACTGGGGCATTCCAGTTATATTTCTAGTGGGGAGGGAGGAGATTGGAAAGGAGGCAAAACGTGACTATATTTACAAGAAAACACTCAAGGGAGTGTGGCATCATGGAAAGTATAATGAGTAGGGGTCTCAGTTAAAGATAAGTAAATTTCCTCTAGCTTGCCTAAGCTAAAGGGTTTTAAAAAATATATTATGTGGTTTATAGTATCTTTGGGATGATAACAGTATAGCAGCCCTAAAGGTATTAACCAGAGAAAATGCCCAGACTCATCTTGATGTACTATAGTTGTCATCACACTAAATATGGCATCTATGGCACTAGGGTGAGGAAACAAAAAAACTCCATTACACTTATCCAGGCGAAGCAGGTGCATCTGCTACCACACTTGTGTGTATATGCAGTATTCTCGCCTTAATGCCTGACCTTGAAAGCCTAGAGGCTATCTGTAAAATGAAGAGCCATTTTGTTTTATTGGAGGGAACAGAAGCTATTCTGTGGTTTGTACATGGGGTACATGGGGAATCTAATAAACAAAAACTAACAAAAAAATAGAAACAGACTCATAGATACAGAGAACAGACTTGCAGCTGAAAGAGAATTATTTTGAGGGAATGCCTATGGAGGATAAAGAAGCCAGAAGGATATTAGTAGTCAAGGGAGAATCTTTAGTCCTTAATGTTTGCCCAGCCTGTGAAATAAATGATAGAAAGAGGAGACGTTTTGTTGAAAGAGCCTCAGACAGTAGCACAGCTGAAAAAAATGTGGACATAACAATAGGGAGACGGGAAGTAAAGATTACCCATTAGAGGAGTCCTATCTTAAGCAGAAATAAAGCAGTTCTAGTCCCTCTTAAGCTTAGTTAATGGCTGGAAACATCCTCTCAGTGTGTGGAAGGTACCAAGAAATATCAACTTTAGCGTAAATCCTTGCAGAAGCATGGCTTGAAAAGACCTTGCTTCAAGGTCTCTCACAATGACTGTCACAGGTCAACACTCAGTCCCTTGTGCCTTCGGATTTAATAGTCTCAGGGAGGTTTCTTTTGGAATTGTTCCCTGAGATAGCACATTTTCCTTCCTAGAATAAAGCATATCACAAACTTTTAAAGTTTCTATTAGACTTGCATGTTAGTGGAAAGGACAGGACAAAAGTGTTCAAAGAATAAATAATATAATTATGCAATATGGTAAGTTCTATGAAGTCTCCTTATGATGTCTTTGAAAAAAAAGAAGAGGAAGGTGAATGATTGTTGTAGTGTAAATTGATTAATTTACAACTTTTTGAATAGCCTTGACCCAAAAATATTGAATTATTGATCAAGGTTAACAGACTGAAAACTTTTAAGCGACATTGAAGACCTCATCTTTAACTGTATCCCACTCAGCATTTATTTTTTTAATCAATGACTTGAACACATGAAAAGACATCAGCAGGGGGTGGGGAGCTTATGGGGTTATGAATGTTTTGGTTGAAAGAGATAAAAGGATCAGAATCTCAAAGATCTCAAGTGTCTGGTATGGCAAACTAGTATAAATTAAATAGAAAAAAGGATTTATTTCACAGTCCCAACATCATAAGTGGAAGATGGTGCGAATCACATTCTGTTCTGCTGTGTCCAGAAAAAGGACCGGCACCACTACATCCAGACTTAGATTATATTTAAAGAGGATTATTGACAATTGGAGGAGCTTTTACAGGATGAAAACAGGACAGACAGGTGATTTAGAACCATGTCACCTACTTAATACCAGTCAATAGAAGCTGACATCTCATTGGTGTGCCACAAGGCCATCTCTCTGCTTTTCACACACCTCCCTGCCTCATAGCCTTTAAACTTCTTCTTCTCTGTCCCTGAACATTCTACTCTCTCTACCCCTGACATCAGTCCGGCCAGTCGCCTCAGTGCACCTATGGAGGTGCAGAGCATGAACATGCATGCATGCAGGGAGACAGATAGACAGACAGACACATACACACACACACACACACACACACACACACTCTTGTTTTAAGACTTGCGTCTCCATGTCTAACATGGAGCCTGTGACATATTGCCCATCTAGGAAGTGCTTATTCCAAGAATTATATGAGGAATGTTTTTTGAAGAAGACTGTTTGGGAAGGAAGGCAGAAAGTGAATAATTGTTTGAAGTAATTGGAAGGCCTTCTTCTAGAAGATGTATTACTAAGTAAGTTGTTTGAGCGTGATAGCCGAACAGAAGGTAGTTTAAAGCGACTCGGTCAGAGTTTAGCTCAACAATCTGCAAAGCTTTCTAAGGGGAATAATTATCTAAAAAATAGACTCTTATGTGAAAGAGCTCAGAAAAGATCTGCTCTTCACATATGTACAGATAAAGAGAAGGAGCATATGCAGCCTGAGAGTTCTTGCTTGATAAATCAAGAGTCAATATGAGTGTGTACAAGCAAAGTCCAATGAATGTAATGTCCTTATTTCCACCATGTCTTGAAAATACAGAGCTTTGAAAAATTGGGGAAATTTTACTACATGCATAGACCTGGATTAAAGAATATGTAGAGATTAAATATAACCACAATTACAATGAACATACTTTGCATTAGAATAATACTTTAATTTTTTCATGTCCATTTTATATGTGTGTGTTTTTTTATTGGTAGCATTGCTTTAATTATGCTCAGAAAATATCTTCAAATGTAAAACTTGTAGATTTTAGATTAAGCAATATGAACAGTCTCATTTAAATTTTTCTTGTATGCAATCTGGATAAAACTATTTTACTGAGAAATTTCTACACTTGCAGCAAATGTATTTTGATGTGGGGAAGTGTCAAATAACTAAGAATAAACCATAGAACTGTATTTTGGGATTTTGTGAATTTGGTATGTAGGAATGGGTATGTGAGAACAAGTACAGTATTCGGTAAAAGTTTTGAAAAAGATGGTCAAACTCTATCATAATGATAAACTTGTCTCTCACTTATAGATCAAGCTCTAGAAGCCATTGCAAATAGGATGACTACAGTACTTCAACAACTAATCAGTTTAATGATTGGTGTCACTGGTAAAGGCTGTAGAGATCAGTTAGTATACATCAATGTTATCTTTATTTGGGGGATGCAAGAGTGCACGTGACCTGGACTATTTTTTGCAATTGTGAATACCAAGCTTTCAAAGAACTTTGATGTTCTTACTATTCACCTGCTCACTTGCTTATACACATACTTTCTCATTAGACATAGTAAAGTACAGTGGCTCAGAATGTAAAAATCTAATCTGGCCAGCTGGTCAGCAGTAGTGTCTCTTTACCAGTCGTCACTATACCCAGGGTTCCATGCAACCTGACTTGGTGACTGAGAATTCAGTACAGACAGTTGCTAGGAAGTTCAGGCTCCAGCTAGAAACAGAGGAAAGTTTACAGATATGAATATGGTGATAAATAAACTGAATGTGAAACCAGTCTAATCATTAAAGGTTATTATTATCATGCTAAAAAGTTATGATTGTTCTAAAGTGATATAGGGGACAATTGAGGCATTCATGCTTTGAGAATATTGTTGATTAGTGAAGCAGGGGGCCCCTCGGGTGTGAGGACGACAGAGCCCCAATGTGCTAGGGCGTCTGCATGCACGACTCAGGAGACCAGGTTTGGTGACGCAGATCCATTTTATTGTGGAACTACAGGGGTATATATAGCATGAGGGGACCAATCAGAGGGAGGCACGTTGCTATAGGCGACCAATGGCTGAAAGGCTGGGGTACTGTGCACCTGGCTCTAGAAGTTCATTCAGGTGGGCGTTGCGACTTCCTGGTGTGCCGAGGAAGCATGTCATGGTGGAGTGTGCTCACACCATTCCATCAGCCGCAGCGCTGAGACATACTTCCCGAGCTCTACGTACAGATTAAGAGTTGTATTGCCACAGCCAAGTTAAGAATGGTGTGAGTTGATCCACCGGTCTGAGATTATGCTAATGCATTTTTTTTTTTTCTGTTTAAAATATTTTGAAACACCCTCTATTGGGGATCGAGCCTGCAACCCAGTCATTTGCCCTGACTGGGTATTGAAACGGCAACCTCTTGGTGAATGGGACTATGCCCAACCAACTATGCCACACTGGCTAGGGCAATGCTAATGCACTTTGTAACACCCTTATGAATCAATAGCTGAGCCTATAGGATATAATAAAAAGGTGTCTTGGTGTTTCTACTACCAATTATTAAAGCTTATATGAAGGTTGTAATCTGCAATTAAGATTCATTGTACAATAGATGCCTCTTTTATTCTATTTTTTGTGTGTGTAAATTCCATTTATTTTGTTACACACACCCAGACTCTCAGGCCTCCTAAAGGACTACTCAAGGAGACCTCAATGGCAAACTTTCACTTAATCTCTCAAATATTTAAAGTATCTTCAAGCACTTTTTTTTTTTTTTCACTTTCTGAGCGCCGCTGCTGTTCAGTGTTGCCAACACGGATGTTTTTCCTCTCTATGTTGTCATAATTAGAAACCCCCAGCTCTGCTCTAAGGAAGTAGAAATGATAAGGAATCCTTTAGTCAGTAAATTGCTTTATGAGGAATAAGTATGTCTGTATAATAGGAAATTATGCCAATAAAAATACTATGAAAAAACAAAGGGTTGGATAAAATAAAATAAAAAGTTGATAGTTAAATAGTAAACTTTGTGGTGCTTTATACCCTAAAAACAAAATTGCACCTGAATTGCTCTCCAAGTCCAAAAGACTTTTTAGTGGAGATTCCTGGTTCAGTATATATTCAAAGCACCTTATGGATTATTGAACAAAATGTTGCTAACTGTCCTAAGGCAATTTGACCCTGTACCTCTCTGATGTTTATATTTTTGAGAGATAAATAGAAGCTTCCAAAATTTTTTAAGATGAATGAAGTTTAGCTATGTCCCCATGACCCTACCTCTGGTTAAAATACAAGCCTTAAGAACAAAACTTCTCACTCAAGCAAATGCTTCTGAAACAAATTCGGGCAATGTCTCCACACTGTGTGCTTTTAGGAGCTCCGATCCTACCTTACATACAAGTTTACTTGTGGTACATATAACACATTTCCATAGGCAAGGGCCTGTGCCTTAGAGTCGACATCTAGCCCTAAGGAACCTTCCACACTGGACACCAGGACTGATTCAGGATCAAAGCTTCCGGTTCGTATATGAGGGAAACCTCGAGGCCTCACTGGATTCTTATGCTGTCTGTCTGTACAAAACAGGGAAGGGGGTGAGGGGGGTACCTCCAAAATAACCTGCATGCCTTTCATTTTCCCAGAAACATTCCACCTCTAACATTTATGACAAAAACCAATTTTGAACATGAATTATGCTGAATAACAAAGACGTGGAATTTAACTGAGAAATGGGTAATACTGCCTGTGGATTGTGCTTTGTTGATAGCATGTTGGCTCACCCAGATCATCCCTTAACCTAAGTTACACATATGTCACATTCCAGAAGGTAGTAAGAAATCATGGGGAAAATATCCGGCTTCCAGGCAAGATGGCAGCATAGGTAAATGCAGGGCTTGCTGCCTCCCACAACCTCATCAAAATTTACAACTAAAATACAGAACAACCGTCATTCAGAAACACCTGAAATCTAGCGGAATGGAAGACCTACAACTAGGGAATTGAAGCACATTGAGACTGGTAGGAGGGACAGAGATGCAGAATTGCTGAACCAGCTGATCCCACACCTATGTGTTGCGGTTTCAAATGTGGTTTAAAATCGGTAGAGATATCTTGGCTGTGGAGGTTTCCCTGAGGAGCTAGTGGTCCCTGCCACACACCAGGTCCTCAGTCCAACACCAGGAAGAGAAGTCCCCATAACTTCTGGCTGTAAAGGCTGGGGGGAGGGGTGCGATGGAGAGTATGGCTGGGTGCCAGTGAGTGCCAGGCAGTTCCTCTTAAAGGGCCCATGCATGGACTTACTAAGACTCACTCCCTCTGAGCTCCAGCACTGGGGCAACAACTTGAGAGGAACCTGGGACATTTGAGAAGGGACTAACTTGCCTGGAATCAGGACAAGAGCTGGAAAGGCAACTTTCTCCCTGATAGAAGTACTGGTGGGGACAATGTCCGTTTGCTGAGCCCTTTCTGCAACAGAGCTGACAAACTGTGCCACTTCTGAATCTCCATCAACCTGGCTCAGGATTTTTGCCACACCCTAGTGATTCCCCAACACCCCTCCCTTCCCTCCTTGCAAGCTCATCCAGGCCATTTCTAGTGGCTTCCCCACACAACTGGGCTCCGTTGCCTCATGCTTTAGACTTTCCTAAAATCTCTCAGACAAGCAGCACCTGGCATCAGCGTGCCCCATTCCTCTCTGTAAGTGGCTCCAGGCCTAGCGCTAGCAGCAGCTTGCCCTGGAGGAGGGTAATTGGGGGGAAGCAATGGGGACATCTACAATATTCTCAACAATAAAAGTTTATAAAAATAAATCAGTAAATTATAGACACTACAAAAATGTTCTCCAATTTTAATCAGAGAGACTGTAATTGACGGTAATAAGGCCAAGATAAAAAGGCTCATTAACAAGTTGCAGCATATCAAAGACTAAGAAACTTGAATCTTAAATTTAAAACTCTGTGCTAATTCATAATCTTGTCTGCTGCTTATGAAGCCATGTCGTATTATTAGAAGCATCAGAATTCCAGAATCAGCAAGACCGTAGACTAATCTTGAGAAATGACCTTGGGAAAGTCACTGACTCTCAGACTCAGTTTACTCACATGTCACATGGGTTGAAATTGTCTCCCCTTGCAAGATTGTTGCAATAATTAGGTATCAATGGGGTGGGGTTTCATACAGTGCTTGGCCCCACAGAGGATCTATTTAGTTAAATAAAAGTCATAACCTTTTGCCAAACCGGTTTGGCTCAGTGGATAGAGCGTCGGCTTGCGGACTGAGGGGTCCCGGGTTCGATTCCGGTCGAGGGCATGTACCTGGGTTGCGGGCACTTCCCCAGTGGGGGGTGTGCAGGAGGCAGCTGATCGATGTTTCTCTCTCATCGATGTTTCTGACTTTCTATCTCTCTCCCTTCCTCTCTGTAAAAAATCAATAAAATATATTTAAAAAAAAAAAAGTCATAACCTTTTGAGTTTTTAGGCTATCACAAGAAGTAGAGTGACCAAGACATGAGAGTCATGGGTTTCAATGAACCCTTGTGGGAAAAGTAATATATTGCATTTAAGTCCAATCAGTGTGGATTCTCCTTTGCAAAAAGGCCCCAACTTTCCTGGCTGACTATTTTATTATTAATCACTGTATTTTATCATGTATCTTATTATCCTGGAATTGTGTAACCAAAAAACAAAACAAAACTCTCTTTAGTGCTTTCTTCCCTTTTCCATTTAAAAAATTCTTTAAGGAAATGGGCCTGAAGAAGCCTCTCACTGGTTTTTAAAAACTGACAAGCAAATGTTTGCACCTGTGTCTTGGAATTGATACATTTAAAACGGAAATGATACTGCTGAAAATAAGTCATTAGAATACCTGCATACTTCCTAACTCTAAAGTCATTCCTTCAACTACATGGGAAAAACAACTCAAGCATTAGCCCCATCAAGAAATACTTAAGATAAAAAAAATATTCCATTTCCTTTCTAAGGAACACCTTTTCTTCAGAAATATGTATGGAGCATTTTAGACCTGTCCAGAGATTTTGATGACTTCCCCCCTGCCCCCCCAGATTACAACTAAAATTACTCTGGAAATTTAAGTTTGTTGAAAGATAGTATATTATTCTTTACATTACATAATAATAAATAAAATGAACAGATAAGTGTAAGTTAATAATTTTGCTACAATCTTGTGACTATAAGATTTGTGTGTGTATGAAAAATAATAGAGTTGAAATGAATCAGAGGTTATAAGAGTATTTACAGTATCATTCACCATGCAGATTATTGCCTAAAATGTATGGGAACTCAAGTATATTCTGCCTTGGTTCTTCAGTCTGGCTAGATAATAAATAACATGAATAACAAGCAATTATTGAGCACTTACTAGGTGTCAGGCACCCCTCTGAGCAGTTTGCTTGGATTATCTCATTCAATCTCAATATTAAATTTAGTTATGACTAATTGAGACTTTTTTTTTTACTATATCTTATTATTTTTAATTAAGGAGTTGGAAATCTGAAACTTGAGCTTCTTTACATGCTCCTTCATGAACTTCAGTTTTAGGGGACACTCTGCCCCCCAGATTTTGAAACTAATTCTCCAATCTGAGTTTCTTAAAATATTCTTCAAATTCTACTTCTGACTCTACCTCTATTGTGCATTTCTGTTTTGCTGTTTCTCCCTCCCTATGTTCTCAGCCTCTTATTCCTTTTTCTTCTTCCTTTTGCATTTCATATCTCTTCTTTTTACATTCTTCCTCCTCCTCTTTCTTCTATATCCCTAAATTGTGTTCTCTCTGTATTGTTTTCAGTCTGTTTGTTTATCTTACTTTTTTTTCTTTGTCAAATCTTTTTTTGTCCATTCAAATGTAAATAATACTTGGGTGTTGTAAGCCATTCTAATATATAAAAAGCCAGGGGCTGTCTCGACTGAAACAACCAGACAAATGACCAAAGAGCAGGCTACATGGGGTGACCAGGCTGGCAGGGGGAAAGTTGGGGGGCGACCAGGCCAGCAGAGGTGGCAGTGAGGGGCGACTAGGCCAGCAGGGGTGGTCAGTTGGGGGTGACCCGGCTAGCAGGTGAACAGGCCAGTGGGAGGGGGCAGTTAGGGGCAACCAGATTGGCAGGGGGGGGCAGTTGTGGGTGACCAGGCTGGCAGGGGGCACAGTTAGGGGCAATCGGGCTAGTAGGCAGAAGCAGTTAGACGTGATCAGGCTTGCAGGGGGAGATCAGGCAGGCAGGCAGGTGAGTAGTTAGGAACCAGCAATCCCGGATTGTGAGAGGGACGTCCGACTGCTGGTTTAGGCCTGATCCCAGGATCGGGCCTAAACCAGCAGTTGGACATCCCCAACGGGTCCCAGATTGGAGGGGGTGCAGGCTGGGCTGAGGCGACCACCTCCTGTGCATGAATTTCATGTACCAGGCCTCTAATATTTACATAAATGTTTTGTCTCATATAGGAGTTTCCTCTGTTTCAAGGAACAACTTATCTAATCAAGGATAGGCGACAGTAACCCCAATTCCATGCTGTTTATGAAGTGCTTGTCCTAAGGAAACAAGATGTATTTGCACTGCTGGGCAGACATATTCAATATTAACTGTTTGACTGCTAAGGAGCCCTATCGCGCTCTTCTTATGTTACTCCGAAAATGCGAAGAGCGTGATAGCGCTCCTGTTTTTTTTTATGCCAAGACTGCAGAGAGCATAATAATGCTGCTCCAAAACACTAGAATCTGTGCGTCCAGTGAAGCACGTTGCATTTTCGGAGCATACGATTTTTAATTGTTCTAATAATATTACATATTTCAAATCTTTTTTTTTCTGTTAAATAAAGGCCAGA
>NW_006293953.1:748718-753318 GCF_000327345.1 Myotis davidii
TTAGTTTAACCATTTGACTGCTAAGGAGCGCTATCACGCTCTTTTTATTTAAAACAAATTTATGTAAACAATTGGTATTTTTTAATTTTTGTTGTTGCAAAGCAATACAAGTGAGTTTATTGTATAAAAAGTGTTTTACATTTTTCCCCATACACGCGCAATTAGTGCCGCAGTTTTGGCATATGTCCGAAAAAATACGTCAGCAGCCAAACGGTTAACATTTGCTTCTATTTATCTGTAGCAAAATGTCCTTAAGTATGAAAGAAGGGCACACCACTTGAGAAATGGAATCATCTTCTAACTTAAAGCAATTCCTGACAATGACCCATAAATACTATTGCAGTAGGATTTCCTTTTGATTGGTTTAATCTTATCAAAATTGAGAATAAACCTTAGTGAATTAAGAAAAGAAATCACACATTATTTTATTTTATCTATGTCTATTTAGTTCTTTGACCTCATGCTGCCATGCTTTGAGAAATTTGTTTGACTAACCTGATCACTGTAGTGAGGAAAACTATGTAATTCAAGCAGCATAGGCTGGAAGGTTTGAACCCATTAATCTTTTTGAGCCTTTCCTGCCTCATTGTACAATGTGAAGATTGATATCTTACCTGTTTGAAGGCCATTGGCTGTTTCATGATGGACAGTATACACACCATCCAACTCATTCAATAGTAACCTGATAAACAGGTGTTTAAAGCCTGATATAATTCAATAGCTTGTTAGAGTTCTACCTTGAATAATTTAATAACAACAATGATTTGTCATTTGTTTTAGCTGAAATTTTTATTATTAGGTTAATTTTGAGGTTGTAGTGGGAGAGTGTGTGAATCAGAGATAGAGTTCAGCTAAGTCTCAAAGGCAAACTATGTTGTTATGTATCATGCTTCAATTTTTAGAAATGATTTTCCCCACCTCTCAGTTCTTAGGTTTGTTTATATTGATCCACTGATTTTACATGTATTTCACTTAATTGGTACAGTCCCTAGAAAATAACATGAATGAGGTTGCAGTAAAAACCTTTATTATCTAATCCCTTTTCCCTGATTAAATTTATATAGAATTCATAATACCAATATTCACCTTATTCATATAACATATTTTCATTTTCCTCTAAAGAAAGCATAGTTTTATTTGATTTATATATAAGTGGCTATTTTAAAAGAATTATGTTCTATATTTTTACTTGAGTATACAAAGTTTAAGTAAAAGTATTTGTGGCAACTTTTAAATATATATTTTTAAAAAGTGAATAATTTCCAAAATGAATTGTAAGTGCTTTTTCTTAGTCCTATATTCTCTATTATACCTTTTACTAGAGGCCTGGTGCACAAAATTCGTGCATGAGGGGTGGGGGGTCCTTCAGCCCTGCTTGCACCCTCTAACAATCTGGGACCACTGGCTCCTAACTGCTTGCCTGTTGGCCTACTTGATGGTCTCAACCACTGCTTGCCTGCCTAATCACACCTAACCGCCTCTGCCTGCCTGCCTGATAGCCCTAACTGCTCACCTGCCTGCCTGATCACCTCTAACTGCCTGCCTGCCTGATCTCCCCTAACTGCTTGCCTGCCTGATTGCCCCAACTGCCTCTGCCTGCCTGCCCGCCACCGAGGCTTCGTCGGGAAGGACATCTGGAAGGTCGTTCGGCTGTCCAGTCCACCTGCCTGCCTGATCCCCCCTTACTGCCTCTGCCTGCCTGCCTGATTGCCCCTAACTGCTTGCCTGCCTGATCGCTCCTAACTGCCTCTGCCTGCCTGCCTCATTGCCCCTCATATTACACTTTTATTATTATAGATAGTTGCCTTGCTCCAAGTTGTAAGGACCTGCTTGTCATAGAGATAGAAAAGTTTTAATTTTTACTCTTGATTATGGCAATTAACTAACACAGATGGCCACCAAAAAGGTGACTTACCAAAGGGCGTATAGCAAACGGTCCTGTTAAGTCCTCTTTCGTGAAAACGTGCATGTCGTGCATTGTATCTGACTGGGTAAATGAAAGAGTGAAGTTTCTGTCTGTGTTTGCAATCAAATGAGTGAATTGTGTGAGACCCCAGGCCTGCGCATTTCTAGGGAGAGCCGGACAGAGGAGGAGGAGAGAGGAACAAGATCAGCAGCAGTGATGGAGGAGAGAGCATGCTGGGTTTGAAAAGTATACTGCCAACATGGTGGGAGAGCTATGGAAAGCAGAGCATGCATGCCCTGGGTCCAGTCACCTCAGTCTGACTTCCAAGTCTCTGCCGAGGTCACAATTGCACCGGGGATTCCAGAAATTCTTGAGGGTCTAGGACAGGGGTGGGCAACCCCTGGCACGCGTGCCAAACATGGCATGCCAGTAACTTTTGCTGGCATGCGAAACCCTCTCTTATAATCTTCCATTTACTTATTTTTTTAATATGGACTTTTTTTATTTTTCAGATAAATTCAGTGTAGGTGCATCTTAGATAAATAAATCATTTTACGTAACAAGTTATCTTAAAGACCATTGACATGGATTGATGAGAGAGGGGAAGAGCAATTTCTATGCCTCTACCTTAAGTCTTCCTGCCTTCCTAGATCCGACCAGTGTTTTGGTTTCATCCACATACGCTTGTGAATCTTTGTTCTCAGTGATGAAGTTTGTTAAGTCTCGTAATAGGAGTAGCCTGACGGATGAAAGTAGTAGCTCATGCATATCTCTGAAGGTCACAAAATATAAACCTGATGTAAAATCTCTGTCATCAGTGATGCAGCAGCAAAAGTCCCACTGATAATATCAAACGGAGTCATAAAGTTTTCTGACGGACTATCAGTGTACATGTATACATTAAAAAATATATTTTTCATCATCATATACTGTGTTTTTGTCGCTCAAATGAATTTTATTATTTCTTCAAGGTTTTTCACATACGTGCACCTTAGGAGATATCAAGTAGGCGTAACATGTTCTCAAAAAATTAGGGTTGACACACAGAAGAATTTTGAGTCAGAGATTTTGCTGGTTTTGGCACGCACTCACAAAAAGATTGCACACCCCTGGTCTAGGAGATCGCACAATGTGTCTGCCACCAGAACCACGATTCCCAGCATTCCTGGTGCTCCCCATGCTCTGGGCTCCCGCTTCTGGTTCAGGGGCTGTCACCAGAACTATGATTCCCAGCATTCCTGGTGCTCTCCATGCTCTCAGCTTTCGCTTCCAGCCCGAGTCCCCTACCCTTCCCTCCCTCCATGCGACCCGGGCCCCTCCCCTACTTCTGTACATCTGGGGCCCCTCCTCTCCCCTTCCTTGGCATGGCCGGGGCGTGGACGCTGGGCTCAAGTTGCTGAGGCGATGCCACCAGCGTCCCGCCCCAGCCACTATGGGTGCTACCATCTTTGTTACTGAGTGATGGTTAATTTACATATTACTATTTTATTAGATAGGATGTTCTTGTTTCATTGCCATCTCTTTACAATCCAGCTGATCTCATGTATTCATGCCTACTTATTTTTCAAACTAACCAGTCAACCAAAACTGGTTCTCAATTTATCAGCAAACTTATGAAGTGCAGAGAAGTGATATATAATTTGTTTGCATCAACAAAGATTGTTCTCCTTTTCTTCTTTTGATAGTTATAACTTTAACATGGTATCTTGCTTGAATTTCCTTGCATACTCTAACTATATAGACAGCCCCACTCCCCATATTTTTTAGAATTTTTCCTTGGCCTTAGGACACACAGCTTACTCTAGCCTTCCTGTTCACACTGTTCATATTTAATAACACGTCCCTGGGTTCAAATAGCCCGTACAGTTTATTTGTACTTTTGGTGCACAGGATTAATACATAACAAATACTATCTTTTTTTCTTGGCCCAATAATTGTGTTGTGCCTGTATTGCCAATAACCCCCTTCTTTCCACAGCAGCTTACCTGGCAATGACACATGGGGTTACATAGATGGTTGGCATGGTCCAAATGTTTCTGTAGATGTTTTGGTGCAGGCCAAATACTTCCATGAACTTTGTGTTACTGGACCAAATATCAAGGACCTTTTGGCATAGATCAAATGTCTCGAGACATTATGGTACAGGACTAAACACCAAAGACCTTTTGGTAAACATAGTTTACCAAATGTTTTTATGGACATTTTGGTGCAGGAGGAACAAATATCAAGGGTCTTTTGGGTATGGACCAAATGTCTCTTTTGGATAGGACTAAATGTCTGCTATCCCAAAGAACCCCATTAGGAAATGTCATTGGACATGAAGGAGAAACTAAGTATATGCATCCACTGATTGTGGCTAAGTAACCTGGCATATTTACATTGGAGAGAAATAAAATAATAGCTAATCAATTTGGATGTTAACACATTTTTCCATTGAGCAATTACACTTCTTTATTTATTCACTAAAGTTCTACATATATGAATAAGAAGATATGTTCAAGAGTGGCATTTGCATTACCAAAACCTAGAAAAAATGTAATGCTCATCAAAAAGAGAACAACACAGAAAAAACAGAAATATTCTTGCAGTAACATATAGCAATTAAAATAAATTAATTAAAGGTATATGCTTCAAATAAATAAACCCTAGGAATTCATTGCTTGAAATACTAAGTTATAAAATTATATATATATA
>NW_006293953.1:753425-768844 GCF_000327345.1 Myotis davidii
GCATATATAAAATACTATATAATTTAAGAATAATATTAGAACATTGAAAGTGATACATATATAAGAACATATAGTGAATTTCTCTGAAAGGTGCAAGAAAGAAATGATGAAAAAATGGCACATAGTGAGACTTCAACTGTTTTGGGAAAGTTATAACATGCATATTGCATACATTATTTTAAAAATGTATGTTAGCTATATGAAGGGATGAAAGAGGATTTTAACAGTTATTCATCTGAAGGAAAAAACGAAGGCTCTAACTGGAGAGGAACGCATTGAAAAATGTCAGAGACATCATTGTGTTACATCCCTCCAGATTCAAGGACCATAATGCAAGAGAAATGGCTGGGTTGCCTTCAGGCTGCTCTTTACAAACTGCTCTGTAAATAGTTGTAAAAATTCTTAAACTCCTCCTCTCATTCTATTGGCATTGATCCTTTTGTTCTGGCATTTTGTAAAACACTTATTTACATGTTGCACTTATACTCTAGGTGCTAATTTTGTGAGCTTCAGAACAAAATTAAATATGTTGGAAGATTATGTAAGCTCAAAAGTTATATTTATTTTTTTTATTTTTTTTCCCAAAAGTTATATTTAAATGATCAAGAGGCACTAAGGCAAAATGTCAGCAGAATTCACAATACTTTGCTAAGAAACTAGTTCCATATAATAGAAAATATAGCCCCAGCCCCAGACCTATCTCCCATTAATATGTAAATACACAGACACTGCAGTATGTTTCTTCTACATTTTTTTTAAAATAAGAATTGAGCTGCACTTATGCACGAGGCTGTAGCTAAAACTGTCTTATTGCACATCTGCATTGTGATGTCTGGAGGTTTTAGCATTTGATGCCCAAAGAGATGAAATTCATAACCAGAGATCCATCTGGAGAAAAGTAAGGCTAAAGAATCAGGGAGGGTAGAGGAAGATGTGTGGCCAAAGTCCAAGGCAATAGTCTTTCATTCCTTTCATTGTGCATTTTGGATCACTGGATCATAACCAGAGAGTTCACCTTAATTTTTTTAAATTTCTTTCTTGATTAAGTTATTATATATGTGTCCTTATCCCCACATTACCCCCCATCCCCCACCCTCATGACCTCACCCCCCTGGTGTCTGTGTCCATTGGTTAGGCCTATATGCCTGCATGTAAGTCCTTTGGTTGATCTCTTCCCCTTACCCCCACTCTCCCCTACCTTCCCTTTGAGGTTTGAAGGTCTGATCAATGCTTAATTTGAACCGACCTGGAAAACCTATCAGAAGCTAGGGGTAGATTATCTAGTCACTGTCAGATGCCTTAGATGATGATACTTGCATTGTCTACAGTTTCTTCACACCTGAAAGACACTGTATTACAATAAAGCATATGTATGAATTTACCAAAGAATGTTCTCTAGTCAGATATCATTATACTTGCTGAGAATTACAAGAATGTGATAGTTTAGAGCTGCAGTGTGGGAATAATAGAGCCTAATATCAAATCTGTGCTGTCACTCAAACACTACTTGCATGACCAAGAGGTAACTTCCCATACCACTCAGAGTTTATTTTCATCATCAAAGTGGGCACGCTAAGCACATCTACCTGGGATGCTTCTGCATAGATTGAATGATGTAAAGTACCTGGGGTATATCTTGGGTACACAGTAGAAAGTGAAAAGAAGTCATAGTTTACTAATAGCACTGTCATTTCAAAGCGGACCTATAATTTAAAGAAAAGGTTGAACAGACTATCAAATTGCAGCAGGAAGGCAAGGGGGGTTGGGTGGGGTAAGATCATATATGCGTGCATATAAGCATAACCAATGGACACAGACACTAGGGGGGTGAGGGCATATGCTGGGGGGTGGAGGAGGATGGGGGGAGATCAATGGGGGGGAAAAGGAGACATATGTACTACTATTTGTAATACTTTAAACAATAAAAAATAAAGAAAAGTTTGATCAAATGCTACATTTTCATCCCATGTATATATTTACATTTTTTCCTTTTTTTAAGGAAAGAACAACTTTTTGACTAAGTAATTATTATTTTTAAATATGTTTTTATTGATTTCAAATAGGAAGGGAGAGGGAGAGAGATAGAAACATCAATGATGAGAAAGAATCATTGATCTGCTGCCTCCTGCATGCCCTCCACCAAGGATTGAGCCCGCAGTCTGGCCATGTGACCTGACAGGGAATCACACCATGATCTCCTGGTTCATAGGTTGATGCTCAACCACTGAGCCACACCAGCTGCGCTGAAGAAGGAATCTTGGAGTGATCACTTCCATCTGAAGCCAGCCATCTCCCAGACTTCTTTTCTTAATTCCCTGCAGAAATGGTCTTTTCTATGTCACATCACGCTGGCCCTGAGCCCTTTTCTACCAACTTACTTTTCAATGTTTGTGAGAGCACATGTTTGCCTTGCTATAATCCGATTGAGATCCAAAACTTGTGCTTGTATCCAGTCTGGATATACTATATCAAAGCTCTACAGAATTAATGATTTTAAACATTATTCTATTGTGAGGTTCTAGGGTGTTTTAAAAGCCTAAGAGTCATTATTAAGAAATTACCTCAAATATATAGAACTTGTAATGGAGAAAATACCTTTATAGGAAAAATTTGGATAACAAATCATTATTAATCATTATTCATATTTTATTTGTCTGTCATCTGAGTTGAATTTAGTTAATGAAATTTAATTTCCTGACTTTGGGATGAAGCACATTACCTTTGATTCGCTACTAATTAACTATCTCTGCTTTATTTAGTCTTTTTTTTTAATAGGTAAGAATTGGAAAGAATGAAATGAAAATATATGAAAAAAACAGCAATATATAAATAATAGACTCCAAAATTATATCCATAGAGACTTTTTCTATAACTTCCAGTATTTCTACTTGAAACAGTATTCACTCTTATATTATTTTGTTGTTTGAAACAAGGGAAAATGCATGTGTTATCCCAAAGGGTTGAATAAATGAATAAATGAATTTACTATACAAGGTGTTGCAGAACTCTGTGCATAAATATTATAGAATTACAATTACACAAGATAATTTGAGAATGTATGGGGAGAGAGAGAATAAAATTGTCCTGAGTTTATTTCTCTAAGATTTACTTAAAAGGAGTATACCATTGCCCTGGCCCTCTTCAATGGTTGTGCATCGTTCCATGCACCAAAAGGTCAACAGTCTGATTTCCAGTCAAGGTAACATACCCAGGTTACAGGTTCAATTCCTGATCAGGAAGAATAGTGGAGGTAACCTATTGATATTTCTCTCTCACATCAATGTTTCTCTCTCCTTCTCCCTTCCTCTCTCTCTCTAAAATCAATAAAATTTTTAAATATTTTATAAAGGAGGGTACCATTTAGGATAGATCAACAGGACAATTTTCTAGAAGCTACATGTTTTCATCTCAGAATTTGCTATTTAAAAAAGTATTCTTTTCTAGAAGCTACATGTTTTCATCTCAGAATTTGCTATTTAAAAAAGTGTTATACAACAAAAACTAAGTTTTTGTTGTATAACAACAAAGAAAGTTAAAATCGTGTATCATGAGTCATGTAATTACTAATATTCCTGTAAAGTTATTTAGAAGCTGAGTACTAAAAGAAGGGGGGGGGATTTTAAATTAAGCTCTTTTTTCCCCTTATATACTCTAACTTTATTGATTTTTATTTTTTTAATATATTTTATTGATTTTTTACGGAGAGGAAAAGAGAGGGATAGAGAGTTAGAAACATCGATGAGAGAGAAACATCGATCAGCTGCCTCCTGCACACCCCCTACTGGGGATGTCCCCGCAACCAAGATACATGCCCTTGACCGAATCGAACCCGGGACCCTTCAGTCCGCATGCCAACACTCTATCTACTGAGCCAAACCGGTTAGGGCTACTCTAACTATTTATATATGTTTTATGTTTTATATCTGTTTTAGTTCATATTTGCTAAAGATACTTGATTGGTTTGCACTTCCCTTACCTGCTAAACATTGGAAAAAGTTGTGATCCATGAGTCATGCTATTTAATGAAAGATGAGCTATGGATTTTATACTAATTTGGGTCCCACCAATGCCAAGGTCAGCTCTACAGGGTAATGATGCCACTATTAATCATAGTTTGTCTTCACGGTGGCCTTGCTCTCTGATGAGAGTCTACAGTTCAGTAGACATTGCTCACGACTAAAGGGCTGAATCTAAATCAAATGACAGGGATCGGTTAACTTCATGTTTACTTACAAAATTTATTTTCTCAGAGAAACAAAGTGAAGAAACTCTTGCGTGTTCCTCTTAGAAATTTTTCCTTAATTCCAATTAACTTCCAAATACGACATGCTATTAACTCATGAAATTAGTCTCAGTAGGATGAGTTTAAATAGACACCTGAAAAAAATAAATATTCTCAGAGACTTACTTTTTGCTTACTTACCCATTACCCTTTGCATTTCTAAACAAGAATTTTAGGAAGAATTTGCTCAGTGTGATGCTCTGAGAAGAAAGTTTCTGACCACGTTTTACGCTGCATTCTCATGGAGAATACAGTACAATAATGGGTACAGTGCTAAATGTAAAATAAAATGATTTTATTCAAAGCTGAAACTGACTATCTCACAGCTATTTCACTTCAAATAACTCACTTAAGTTTTGAAAACCTCTGTTTACTAATCTCTAAAATGAATATAATGCTGTCTCCCTCACAAAGCGATGCCATTCCCATTTTTCCCTAACCCTGGATTAACCTAAAGCAATAATAGATGCCGATTTCAAGGCACTACTTATTAACTACTTAGTTAATAAGGCAATGGGGTCAAAGGCTGCTAGTTGCATATATAGGACCAATTCCTGTAAGCAGTCAGGGTCTGGAATCATTTGGGGATAGAGTTTTCTTATATAAGACAGCACAGAGCTTTTTTTATTATAACACTAGAGGCCCTATGCAAAAAATTTGTGCAAGAGTAGGCCTTCGCAGCCCCAGCTTCATCCAGAAGGACGTCTGGATGGTCATTCTGCTGTTCTGCCACTCGGTCAATTTGCATATTACAGTTTTATTATTATAGATGTGAGTTATTTTCACATAAGTTTTTTATAAGTCAACTCAAATTATTTAACAGAAACAGATTGTACATATTGATTGTGAAAATCTTTCAATATAGCTATATTCCCAAACCAGGAAACTCATATCCTACTACTAGTTTTAAGCACAATTTAAAATAACATTGAATATATTATTATAGTAGATCATTCAGGTAGAATCAAATTTCAAATACCCAACATCAAAAACATATAATAAAACCGATAGAATCTGAAACTATTAAAATTTCTACTTTATATTCCTTTCCATGAATGGTGTTTTGCACATATCCAGGAATTATATACATGACATAGAGGGTGTGTCTCCATTGACTTTCTTATGCAAACCCTCCATAAATGAGAATTTATACAACAACTAGAGGCCTGGTGCACGAATTCATGCATGGGTGGGGACCCTAAGCCTGGCCAGTGATTGAGGCCTATTGGGATGGACCCTGGGAGGTTGGCCGTCCAGGGGGAGGGGCTGTAGGAAGTTGGCTGTGGGAGCACACTGACCACCAGGGGGCAGCTCCTGCATTGAGGGTCTGCTCCCTGGTGGCCAGTGTGCATCATAGCAACTGGTCAACTGGTCATAACAGTAGCTTAGGCTTTTATATATATAGACTAGAGGCCTGATGCACAAAATTGATACAAGGGGCTCAGCCCTTGCAGCCATGGATGCTTGCCCCGGCCCTCACAGCCCCAGCTTCATCCAGAAGGTTATTTGACTGTCTGGTCTAATTAGCATACTATGCTTTTATTATTATAGATGTCATTAATTTTTTACTTTAGGAGCAGATCCATCGACATCATTTCAGCCTCAAGTTACTCTAATGTGTTCATAGGGTAATAGAAATGTAACGCTTCCACTCTAAAGACAAGAGATACAGAAAAGGCTTCCCTCTTTATCCTCGTACACTTTTCCTTTAGCTTTTAGGCTACACACATCATTATGTATTGTCAGGTTGATAGTATGAAACTACACCTATCTAGGTCTTTAAAACTTAATATCTTCCTCCAAATTATAATTCACATCTAGAGCTTTTAAATTCTTGTCTGTGTGTTCTAGTAAGTCTTACCCTTAACTTCCATATTCCATTTTTACATACCTGCCTGCGATGGTTGAACCTCACATTGTTCTACACAGTCCCAGTAGTCTCCTAGTACCTGTCAATTCCCTTAGGCCTTACTCTCTGATTTATTAGACTCAGCATACAAAAAATCTATTGAAATTGTATTCCTGCTCAAACCTGTCTTTGTATCTTTCAGTTTTAAAAGGTGTTTATGAGGCCTTTCTTGTCTACCGTATTTTGTGAAAATCAATCAAGGAAATATAATTTAAAAATTGAGTCAAGAAGCCCTGAAGGGGTTGCTTTCATGCACTACCACTCACTGCATCTTGCAGACTCGAAATTGAAGAACGTACCCTTACATTTATTAACTGGAAGATACTTATATTATTTCTCTAGTATGAAGAAGGAAGATTTTCTCTTTTCTCTTTGCCTAGCAACAGAACAGCCAATAACCACCTACCCACCCCTCTACCCCCGCCCACTTGCTGCCCAATGACTCAGCAAATACACTTTAAACTTCTAGTTTCTTCCAATGGACATTTTGTTTATAACAGCTCCTTTCAATCACCTTTTTAAAAATATATACAGTAGCAGTCCTTTCCTTTATTCTCTGAACTTGCCTGTGGTTTGCTATAGCTTATATGTCCCAAATTGCAATTTCTGTGCCATTCCTGAATACACTCAATTTGCTTGTAAGATAACTGGCTATTTTATTTTTGAGATTGACAATTTTTAATCCTTTTTGGAAAATTCAGAATTAGCTTTTCAATACTAGGATTACATAATATTCTGCTGCTGAAGGGAATCCATTTTTGCTTTAGGAGCAGAAGACTAGTAATAAATTTTGCAACCAAATGGCCTGAAGTTTGTGTTCTATGGCTGCCCTTATTTATTCACATTCAGAACTAACCAAGGAATAGGGCACCAAAAAATAGCCTAAATATTGCTTGATATATATATTTGCATCTATTAGTTTAAAAATGTTTGTCTTTATGTAGAATCTTCTCTCTGAAAGCCATTTTCTTACAGTTATCTGGAGGGATTACATTTTATAATTGCCCATCTCTCTCTCTCTCTCTCTCTCTCTCTAAATTACATTTTATAATTGCCCATCTTTCTCTTTCTTTCTTCCTTTTTCTTCCTTTCTTTCTTTCTTTCTTTCTTTCTCTTTTTCTTCCATTCATGCATTCTTGGAGGGTCTCTCTCTGACAATGATTGACCTGTGGTCTAAATTCAATGTCCTCTTAGGTCTTTTCTGAAACTTACTCTGGGAATGCACTAATTTCCCCTGTATAGGAAGGTGTTTAGTATTCTAGTCTTTAATGGCTGCTCCCCCTCCCCCAAAAAAAGGTAAAAATAAAAGGAGGAATTAAAGGACATTGGCCATTAGAATCCCCTGGAGTCACTTCAGCCAGAGGGGTAGGTGCTTGCAACAATGCAGGGAAGTTCAACAATAAGGCTGCCCGCCTGTTTGCACCTCTATGATAACAGCACAGATCCCCAGAGTCCTTTCTGCCAACTCTAGTTTTCCATACCCTATGAGCAAGGTGCTCCAAGAATATACCCACAACTGCCTTCCAGGTAGCTGGAGGTGCGAGATGGGTAACTGCTACTATCTAAATGCTAACATTGACCAAGATTAACCACAATTTACTGCCCAAGTCTTCCCCTAGAAGTAGCAAGCCTTCAACAGATTTTAGAATTCTAAAATAATTACATCAGAAAGAGTCTCCCAGCTCAATTGTTGTCTAGGGGAGAAGACAGATTCCTGGTGCTTTCACTCCATCTTCCCAGAATCCTCTCCGAGTTTCTTTCTAACAAATACGCTTTGAAGCAATTACAGCACAAGCGTTAAAACTAAATTTCAAGCGGAAAGTTAATTATAGAACATGGATTAATTATTTAATGTTCACTGTTTTTACGACTACATAATATTGAGGAAAAATGGAAGATAATGCTAAGACAAAGAAATATCAGCTCCGAGACTACTTAGACATGGTTTGTCTATATGATTGGTGCATTTTTTAGGCCATAAACACGGAAAACAAAACAAATAGTATACAATTAAGGATATAATAGTTGTGTTAACCAAACATAGGGAGAAAACAAAAAGCATTGTTGCCTTCAGGGTCTCATTACAGTCTGGAAGTCTTTGTTCTGTCTAGGTATAGGCACTTCTCACCAACACCATTATTTATTAAAGGATGTACCTTTCTTGAAAAAGCAAAGCAAGCAAACCTATACATCTGGTTTATGCAGTATAGATGGGCTCTCAGTCACTCTGAAGAGCAAGTAGGGGCGGGGGTAGGGGGAACTGAGGTGTTGTGTACCCTCCTGTCTATAGGCTTCAACATTCCTCTGCTGACTATTTCGTTTCAGATTAATTCTCAAGGCCAGCCCCCCCCCTTTTTTTTTTACTTTGTTGTGGCCTTCCCAGAATATTGTGAAAAGCCAACTTATTCAAGCAATTAAAGCATGCACCTTTATTGGGGGGGAGGGGGAAGCAAAAGCAAAGCAAGCAA
Organism: Myotis davidii; assembly: GCF_000327345.1. Classification (NCBI taxonomy): domain Eukaryota; kingdom Metazoa; phylum Chordata; class Mammalia; order Chiroptera; family Vespertilionidae; genus Myotis; species Myotis davidii. The sequence goes on from NW_006293953.1 coordinate 762,085, forward strand.
ACCTATACATCTGGTTTATGCAGTATAGATGGGCTCTCAGTCACTCTGAAGAGCAAGTAGGGGCGGGGGTAGGGGGAACTGAGGTGTTGTGTACCCTCCTGTCTATAGGCTTCAACATTCCTCTGCTGACTATTTCGTTTCAGATTAATTCTCAAGGCCAGCCCCCCCCCTTTTTTTTTTACTTTGTTGTGGCCTTCCCAGAATTCATGAAACTTTATCTCCTCAAGCCTTGAGACTGCTGGCTTCTCTGCTTTCTCTCATCAGGGAGATTTTTTTTAACCATTTGCTCCCTGTCCTTGGCTGGGGAAGATAAAGGCTTGTTCGTTACAAGCTGGCTACTAATGGCCCACACTGTTTGGCCTTGTTTTAACTTTCCTGTCTCAGTTTCCCTAGTTCTCCTGCCCTGGAATCCTGTCACAGTTTCAGCAGGCTCCAATGGTCACCTTCCTCTCACCTTTGTTCCTGTCTGTCTAATCCTGTTTCTAACTTCTCTGATCGCCACACTCGGTTACCAACAATGCAGTTAAGTGCATGTACTCAGTTCTCTTACTCCTCTAGATGAGCTGCCAGCCACTGACTTCTCATTGATAAATAGGAAGCAGCTGGTGACTCAAGGATGGCTATTAATCTCACAAGATGAAAGTAAGTAGGACAGCTGAGCAATGCTTTGTAATTAGTGATTTATACACTCCTTACTTAAAATGTAAGGATCTTTGAAGCAGTTTGCTCAGAAGATGGATACGTTTTAATTGATATGTGGTTACCTTAAGAATCAGGATGCACCCAAGGGAGTCTAAATTTAAAGTTTTTTATTTAGGGTAACTATTGCCTGCAGGTGTATATTTGATTGGAACTCTTAGGTTGTAGAAAAAAAGCTAAGCTAGTCTGTTCTAGAAGGTGCCAACTAACTAAAGTTTATCTTCTTGGTGATTGTTTCATTTATTTTATGCCATATAACCAGGTGTTTGGGGGGGCTAAGAAACTGCCACATAGTGATTTAGGCTTTAGAAAATGAATTTCTTTCAAAGGAAGGGTACTGTACCTCACATTTATAGTAGCCATTGGAAAAGTCTTATTACTTTTCAGTATTTTGAATATGTGAATTCTTTTTATTATTATGCATATTTAGTACTATTTATATTATTTTGATATTCATCTGCAGAAAAAATAAACATCCCAAAGCTCTGTGAAATAACACAATTAAAAGAACATGTATTTTATTAATCAAAATACCATCTTATTTACAGTAAATTAGTAAATTATGTAACCATGTAATACCCTGCATAGCAATACTAAGGGCTCAATAAATGTATTTTTCTTTATATTATACATAAAATTAGTAATATGGGTAAGATAATATTCAGTCTACAGTTTTTGCATATGAATTCAATAATACTTTGCAAAAATGTAGTAGCTCACTTGCCAAATCCATAATCAGTAACCTAAGACCTTATGTAGGAGAACTTTTGAAGGACAAGTACATGAATGTGCAAACTGAGAAAACCTTTCCTCTGAGAATTCCAGAGTGCTTTATTAATCTGTGTGGGTGAGAATCATTTGGGATTAGTTCACAATGGAATTTGGAATGCTTTTGTTTCCTGGTGATTGTATTATTTGTTTCTTTAGGTTAGATTATAACAAAACTATTGATTAATTAAATCCCATAAATGTTTAATGAGCATCTACATGTATAAAGCTCTGAGGTACTGTTACTACCTTCATGGAGTTTTCTATCCAATGCGTATAGATGGAGGTTGAAATTATACTTTATTTCAATCTGAATAAAAATTCAATGAAAATGCAAGGGAAGAGCTTATAAATCATAACAGTTTATGAAATAATTTGTATGTGGTTTTTATTTTTACTACTAGAGGCCTGGTGCATGAAATCCGTGCATAGGTAGGGTCCCTAGGTCTGGCCGGGGATCAGGGCCGATCTTTGGGGCAACTGGTGGGATGATCGGGGGACCCCCACTGGCACCCGACTTGGCCAGCCTGGCACTACCTGCTTGCCGGCCTGCCCCCCACCACTGCTGCTGCCAGTTGCCGCCCTCTGCGGGGCGACCGGTGGGGCAATTAGGGGCCCCTGCTGGTACCGCCCTTGGCTGGCCTGGGGCCTGTGGGCTGGGGCAGCTCCTGCATTGAGCGTCTGCCCCCTGGTGATCAGTCTGTGTCATAGCGACTGGTCATTCCATCGTTTGGTTGATTTGCATATTAGGCTTTTATTATATGGATTATTTGTAGTTAATCAGTAAGTAAATGTGTTGATTTTATGGTTTTGATAGCTAGATAATATTACAGTGGTTTAATTTCCAAAAAGCTCTAAAGAAAAAAAGTGGGACATCCCCTAAAAAATCCCTAGAAATTACAATGAAAGACTCAGAAATCTGAGAGGTTTTGCCCTTCATTAAAAGAAAGCCTAATAAAGTGCTTTGGCATTAAACCTAAAACAAACACTATTTTTTTTAAAGGACAGATTATTTACCATTTCAGCATACTATTTCACTTGCAGTTAGAAGTATTTGTTTCTAAACCAAGAATAAATGCACAATTGCCAATGATCATGGAAAAATTAAATATTCAATTATTATTCAGTTTTAAGCCCTAAACCAGGGGTGGGCAAACTTTTTGACTCCATAGTCCTTTTTGCCAACTCTAGTTTACCATACCCGATGAGCAAGGTGCTCCAAGAATATATGCACAACAGCCAGGTAGCTGGAGGTGAGAGTTGGGTAACTGCTACTATCTAAATGCTAAAGTTGACCAAGATTAACCACAATTTACTGCTCAAGTCTTCCCCTAGTGCCGGGGTCCAACTCCAGCGGGTCCAGGGGTCCTAGTTTGCCCACGGCTGCCCTAAACAATTCTCTGTCCAACATTTTGACAGTGTTTACAATATTTCTAATTAAAAAGTCCTAAAATATATTAAGAAATTCCATTTAAAATTTCCTTGTATAAAATAAAGCATAAAGTTAAGTATTTTGAATTTAAGAATCTTGTTTCTTTTACTGCTACATATAATTCTGTATTTTGTCATGAAATTATTTTACTCATTATATGTATATGTGTGTTTGTAGGTACCATCGTATCACCTCCTGAATGGCATAATTCCCTTTTTTCCTCCAAAGTTCTGACTTGTTCGTAAAAAGTTATAAATTCATAAACTTAGTATTGCTATATAAGGAGTAAATAGTGTCCCTGCACTGACATTTATTACTTCTCCACAGACCACTTTTATTTACTCAAGTTATAAAAGTTGGCAGGGATTTTGTAAAAAATACATTGGGGTTCTGAGTATCAATATATTGATCAAAAGTATTGTGAGATTCAATAAACTTATGTCTGACTTCAGATATCTAAGTGCTAGGCTGACTATAAAAGTTGTTTTACTTGAAAGTAATATTAAATATACAGTAGTTTTGGTCATTTTACCTTTTCTAAATTAAAAATACTGAAATCTGTATAAAAAGCTGAGAATGTTTTATAGTAAACAAATCCTTAAATATGAGAGCATGAGACAATCATCCAAGTTTCTTTCTCCTGCTATCATTTCACGAAGCTTTTTTGCATTGTTTATTTATGGTGGGAAATGAGAAGAGAGAGCCCTATTCTTCAATTACTAGACTATCCATATTTATACACAAACTAAATCCCTTATATAGGAAGTTGACTCAGATTTTATTTGAAGCTGCAGAACTCTACTTCACAGAAGCTACATCTTACTACCAGTACAATAATAAAGGGAAAATTGTGTTGACATATGCTTCTGGAGGTCTTTGAAGATATATTCTAGATCTTCTAATCAAGGCTTCTTTTAATTTTAAGACTATAAATTTTACAATATATATAAATATTAGCTGTCTCATGTGATTTTTAGGATTACAGTAAGTAAACCCCTAAGCCCTGCTTGCTGCAATTAGAAGTTTGGGTTAGAATATTAGGTGGCAGTTTTTATTCAGTTCTTATATTTTGTTTTGAAGTTGAGTTGCATAGATTAGATTAATCATAATTATAATTAAAAATATACTTTCCCTGACTTGGTGGCTCATTTGGTTTAACAGTGGTCCCATACATCGAAAGGTTGTGGGTTCGATTCCTGGTCAGGGCACATACTTAGGTTGCAGGTTCCACCCTTGGTCAGGCTAAAAGGGTTGGGTCAGGTATGGGAAGCTACCAATGGATGTTTCTCTCTCACCCCTCCTCTTTCTCTAAAATCAATTAAAACATATCCTCAGGTGGGGTTTAAAACAATACACTATTGTTATTGGAATGTGAATGGCACTTTAAAATTTATTCATCAATTCACATAAATATAATTTTTAAAAAAATATTTTCATTGATTTCAGAGAGGGAATCATTGATTGGCTGCCTCCTGCACGACTGGGGATCAAGCCTACAACCTGTGCCCTGTCTAGAAATCAAACCATGACCTCCTGGTTATAGGTTGACACTCAAACACTGAGTCATGACAGCAGGGCATAAAGACAATTTTTGAATCCACCAACCAAACCAAGAGCTAGACTATTCCAAAAATTAAACAAATACTCATTGGAACCACTCCTGTCACATCCGATTGCCTCCCATAGAAAGATTTACTGCTGTGACTCTCGTGTTTGTTTAGTTTTTCTTGTTCTAAATTTTATAAATCAGGTAGAGCTCTGGGATTATTTCCATTTTTGTTAAGCGGTCTTTATTTTTCTAGTGACTAGCTATGCCATCATTCCATATGTGCTCAAGTCTGTTAGACACACTCATTTTGTTCCACTGGCCAGCTAGTGTATCCCTTCACAGATACACATGTCTTAATAAACTAAAAATTGACTTTTTACCTGGACTGATTCAGGAAATTATCTAATTCCTTCATCTAATTCTATTCAAGAAAAAAAAAAAAGAATTGCAGATAGTGTGCTCCACAAGAAGAAAGTGATGTATTGTTTTTAGAAAGTAAAGAAAGTCATTCTCAGATACTATATAACTCACTAACATTTGAGAGAAAATCAGAGGGAAATATAATATTTTATGTAACAATGCTGAAAGTAAGTAGGAGTTTGGATTCTGGTAAGTTGGGAAGGGTGAATGTGAAATAGATCATGCCAATTTCCAAACATTAAGCATATGAAAAATAGCCTCTTAGTTGATTATTGACTAAAGTGACTTCTCCTACTCTAGAAACCTGAGACGGGACTGAGTGAATGTTCTCTGGAGAGAGATAACATCATCCAAAGTCTCTACCATATTTCATAGCACAATGCCAACACACAATGAAATATTATCAGGCATGTTCTAAAGAGAAGGTCTAAGAAAAAGAAAAAAAAAAAGTTTTGAGGTGGCCCAAGATACTGAAGTTTTCAGACATGAACTTTATTATAATGTGATCAGTAGTATATTAAGGAAAATGAATGAAAAGATGGCGAAGTTCACCAGATTACTAAATTACATACAGGACATATCAAATTGGAATTTTAGGATAATGAAGAAATTATGGATGGGTTTAGGAGCACACTGGAGAATTGATCTGACTGGTGAACTAGAATAGGATAGTAGAAACTATTCATATTAAAATACAGGGAAGAGAGAAATGCGAGAGATATATGGGTTATTGTAAATATATATATGACTTAGTCAAAGAATTGTCAGAAGAGGAGGTAAAGATGGAAAACATAATATTAAAAAAAAGATAATGGCTAAATTAAGAATTTTCCAAAGTTGATGTAAGACATTAAGGTACATATTTAAGATCCCCAACACACTCCATCGAGGATAAATACAAAGAAATCAGACGTATGCACATTTTCATAAAACAGCTAAAAATCAAAGATAAAATATATATTTTAAAAACATCAGACAACAATAGATACATTATATGCAAATGAACACCAGCAGAATATAACATTAGTAATAATCAAAAAGGAAAAAAATCACCTTTGAAAAGCTTATATAAAATACCTACCTACCTAGAAGTTTAGTCTAAGTGAAAACACTATTCACAGGTAAAGATAAATACATTCAACAGAAATGAAGAGATAAAACTCATCACCAACAATCCCACACTACAATGATACTAATGAATATTCTTCAGACAAAAGAATAATTATGGCAGGTTAACTCATGGAATTGTAGAAAACAAGAGCAAGTAATATTAACGACAGCAAATCTAGTGATAACTAATAGTAACAAATGCTAAATCTAAATGAATATTGGCTATATAAAACAATAACCGTAATGAGTTATGGAGCTCAAAATAAATTTAGAAAAAAATATACCAATGACAATAGGAAGTAAAAAATTAATGTGGTCAAAGGTCATAAAATTGTCTGGCAGTGACACTAGTACATCTTTATATTAGAACCTAGTAAGTCAAGAATTCATGTTGCCCTAACCAGTTTGGCTCAGTGGATAGAGCATTGGCCTGTGGACTGAAAGGTCCCCGGTTCAATTCCAGTCGGGGGCATGTACCTTGGTTGCGGGCACATCCCCAGTTGGGGGTGTGCAGGAGGCAGCTGACCGATGTTTCTCTCTCATCGATGTTTCTAACTCTCTAACCCTCTCCCTTTATCTCTGTAAAAAATCAATAACATATTTAAAAAAAAAATAAAAAATTACGACTTTCCATGATTACAACTTTTCCTTCTGCATCCAATTTGCCACTCCAGGTCAGATGAAAATAGAAGAGCATCTTTAGGATGCAGAGTGTGTATTTAGTCACAAAGGATAGATAAATTATAAAAAAAAAAAAAAACAGACTGGGGGGGAACCCAGGG
>NW_006293953.1:770165-770773 GCF_000327345.1 Myotis davidii
CAAAGGGTAGAGTTTCCTATACATAATCCATTGTCAGATTGGGGAAATTTGCCTATGGTTGTTCAGGTGTTTGGCCAGTAGGAGACAATAACATGTAGATTGAAATGCCCTGAGGTGTTTGGCAGCAAGCAATCTTTTAATGCATCCTTTTCAGGTTTGGGGACATGCATCAGCCATTCCCAGACGATTCAGCCCTGCTGACCTCAGTGGATAGAGCATTGGCCTGTGGACTGAAAGGTCCCCGGTTCAATTCCAGTCGGGGGCATGTACCTTGGTTGCGGGCACATCCCCAGTTGGGGGTGTGCAGGAGGCAGCTGACCGATGTTTCTCTCTCATCGATGTTTCTAACTCTCTAACCCTCTCCCTTTATCTCTGTAAAAAATCAATAAAATATATTTTAAAAAAAGAATGCATGTTGTACAATTCTAGGATTACCATTAAACAAATAATAAAATAGTTGTTAATAAACAACCTAGTTCAGGGGTGGGCAAACTACGGCCCACAGGCCGGATCCGGCCCGTTTGAAATGAATAAAACTATTGAAAAAAAAGACCGTACCCTTTTATGTAATGATGTTTACTTTGAATTTATATTAGTTCACACAAACA
>NW_006293953.1:772132-773996 GCF_000327345.1 Myotis davidii
AGAAGACAATAACATGTAGATTTAAATGCCCTGAGGTGTTTGGCAGCAAGCAATCTTTTAATGCATCCTTTTCAGGTTTGGGGACATGCCCTTAGCCATTTCCAGATGATTCAGCCCTGCTGACATGCTGGAATTGGCTTCCAGCATATATATATATATTCTCCTAGAATCTCTATCTTGAGGTTCTTTCTATATGGCAGCTGGATGTCCAAAACAAGAATTCCAAGGATTCTGGTACCAGATCTGAAAGTAATTGTTCTTCAACCTCTTATGTCAATAATAATGCAATGCTCATTTAGGAATTCAGTATTCACAACAAATCCATACTTTTTTATTTCACAAACTTCTGAAATCAAGAACTATAAGGCTATGGATAAATACTGGAACGAATGCACCCAGTGTCATAAACATAGAAAACAAAACAAGATAATGCACATGGTGTTCGGGTTCAGATGTGTCAGTTAGAACCACGCCTCCTCTTCTCAAAGAGGAAGAAGAAAAGCATCCTTGGGTTTCGGAATCAATAGTACTTCCACCTACTTTGCCCTAATGCATCTAAATTTTTCACTTCATTTCTCCAGCCAGATTTTAGAGATGTTCAGAGAACTAAATTAGTCTAAGTAATTTAAACTGATGCACCTTAAAAGCAAAATGCATCCTATTTTGTGGATATTGAATGGTGTGAGGCATGCTGTGGTGAGTGAGATTAAAAAAAAAAAAAAAGATTAAAAATGGAAAAATAATGATTCTCTAATAAAAAATGAGAAAAAAGAAATAATAGAGAATATTTGGAAAAATAAAACAAATAAAGTGTCAATATAAATCTGAATACATCATTTTACATGAAATGTAAATAGACCAAATATTCAGTATAAAGCATATTCTGTGTGGAAGAACAACAAATCAAAAGAAATAGGAATCCTATATAATAAAAGCCTAATATGCAAATTGTCCCCTCAGGAGGTCATTTGATCAAGGGACCGGGAATTTGACTACTCCCTATGATGTGCGCTGACCACCAAGGGGCGGCACGGAGCATGGCAGGCATCGGCAATGTGGCACTGGTGGCCTGCTGGCCCTGATAGGCCCTGACAAGAATGGGACTGCAGTGGGATGGTAGAACAAGAGAGCGGGCGGTGCCAGGCCAAGATGGGTGTGAGCAGGAGCCCAGGTACTGCCCAGAGCTCAGAGTCAGCTGGGACCTGCCCTTCCACACCAGATGCTTTGATCGCCAGCCAGGCCTAGGGACTGCACCCGTGCATGAATTTCATGCACTGGGCCTCTAGTGTTTAAAATAAAAGTCTAGGAAAATATTTGTCATGCCAAGAAGTTTTTAAAAAAGGACTTTAGTGGAGTCATACAAACATAGAATAAAACAGACCATAGGTATGAATTATTTATAGAGATAAAGATAAATACTTCATACTAGTGCAGGGGTCAAAATACTACAAAAAATGTAACAATCATAAATTTGTATGCAGACAATAACAGTATCATAATTGTAAAGCAAGAACTTGCAGAAGGAGCAAATACATTATCAAAATGCAGAACTTGAACACACCTCTTTCAGCAACAGAATGAATGAGCAGATAAAAAAAAAGAACAAAAAATATCTGAACAACCCCATTTGCTACATTAAATTTAGCAGTGCATAGAAAATATACAACACACCTATAGGATATGAATTCATTTTAGCTGCATAAGAAACAGTTAATAAAATTGCACATTAAGTCTAAGGTATATGGAAATAATCAAAATATGTCATAATTTATTGCCTTAAATGCATATCACTGAATTATCTATTGCTTCAAAATAAACCACCATAGCTTAATATATTTATTATATTATATTTATTATATTATAT
>NW_006293953.1:774613-776541 GCF_000327345.1 Myotis davidii
CCTCTTAAAGACGAAGAAGAAAAGCATCCTTGGGTTTCGGAATCAATAGTACTTCCACCTACTTTGCCCTAATGCATCTAAATTTTTCACTTCATTTCTCCAGCCAGATTTTAGAGATGTTCAGAGAACTAAATTAGTCTAAGTAATTTAAACTGATGCACCTTAAAAGCAAAATGCATCCTATTTTGTGGATATTGAATGGTGTGAGGCATGCTGTGGTGAGTGAGATTAAAAAAAAAAAAAAAGCTGCATAGCAGTAGAGATTTTTATTTATTTTTTAATGTGGTACTTCAAAAAATTATTTTATCTATCCCACATACATAGATTGAGTTAAGTTGTAGCATTGACAGGAAAGGGGGAAAGTTATTATTTTAATAAATGCACTTAATATAGTGCTCAAAGCTCTATGATTTCAGATTGCCTTGAGTTCCTTTCCTATCTGCCTCATTAATTGTCTTGATTTCTTTTTTTCTAGGAGAAAGTTGAACAGAAAGGGAGGTAATCATACTAATGTAATAGCACAATTGTTTGGAAGTTTGTGTTTGTTAATTCAAAAGGGAGATTTTAAAAACCTGGTGTTGATCTAAATTTGGATATCTTAACTTACAATTTAAAGTTCTAACCTTCAGGTTTTCTTCAGTTACTGCTTAACATATAATCAAATCATCACAAACTCTCTTCAGAATCAGTTCACTTATAGTGGTGATGCTGTGTTTTATTGTATTCGACAGGAGGTCTATTCTAAATGAAATAAAAGGCTGAAGTAACTGTTTTCTTTCCTTGGCATGAGATTTCAATTACAAAGTTGACCTTTAAATGTCCCATTTTCTTAAGGCAAACCACATTATTTGAAATTAGTCACAGGTTTCTTGATTTGTACAAGCAAAGCTTGATTACAAGCCTTTCTATAAAGCTTCTATTCAGTTTAATAATTCATATTTCTCCGCTTATCAGCTTTAGAATTCCAAAGGACGCATTTGCCTATACGTCTTCCCCACTGCATGTTATTTTAAAACACAGCAACAGAACACTCACATAATTGGTGCAATCTGTTATTTACAGATATGCGGCGAGACGCAGGTGGCAAACTCTTTTTTAGCGCCATAAGGAGAAAGAAGACCTTCTTCCCAACTTGAGTTATGTGAATAAAGATTGAGGCTGGGTCGGGATAGCAGCCATTGTCACTATGGGTGTTCTCTAATTTCTGCAGTAAATCTTTCCCATATGAAATTCTGTTCAATCCCCTCTATACCAGATGCTTATTTTGTGGTAAGAACATCTATTTTCTAAAAAGTGGCTCTGAAAAGGAATATGGTTGGGTTTTATATGTCTAATCCTAAACCAATGTCCAGAATAAATTGTTTTCTGATTTTGTTATAATGAAAAATTTCTATAAATGCTTTCTAAAATGTATAATACACACCACGCATTCTGTGCTCTTCAACCATAACTTTTAAATTCGAAATGGCAAAATTACAGTCTAGACAGGGCTCCATTTGTTAAGTAAAAAGCACTATTCAGGGATCTGGAGAACTAAGGCTAAATAATAATGTAAGGAAGTGAAAATATAAAATAACTAGAGGTCTATTGCACAGATTCGTGCAACAGTGAGTCCATGCACCTGGGGGTCCCTTGGCCTGGCCTATAGGGATCAGGCTAAAACTGGCTCTCTGACATCCCCTGCAAAGTCCTGGATTGCGAGAGAGTGGTTCTCGGGTGCACACCCCAGAATCGAGCCCCCTCCTCTCTGATTCCAGTTGTGTCACCTAAGAACCAAAGCTGCCAAGTCACCACAGCTTGGCAGCTCCTGTGCTGAGTGTCTTCCCCCTGATGGTCATTGTGTGTCATAGCTACTGGTTGGATGGTCACTTAGGTCACTTATACACACACACACTAGAGGCCCAGTGCACAAAAATTTGTGCACTCAG
>NW_006293953.1:780875-803562 GCF_000327345.1 Myotis davidii
TGGGTCTTGATTCAGCATCAAGAAGGGTTCAGGAATCTGCAGAAGCACCGTGCGTAAATTAAGAGTTCAGAGACAAAACATAATTTTGAAAAGCATTATAGGGAGTCAGCGAAGACTTAGCTAAAGGAACTAAGTTCTCTTGTCTCAGGACTCCTTGCTATTTATTAACACAAATTCGCCTAAGGCAAGGTGGATATACACATCAAAGGGAAGGGCTGCTACACAGAATCCATTGTCAGATTGGGGGAAAACTGCCTATGGCTGTTCAAGTGTTTGGCCAGCAAAGTCCTGGATTGCGAGAGAGTGGTTCTCGGGTGCACACCCCAGAATCAAGCCCCCTCCTCTCTGATTCCAGTTGTGTCACCTAAGAACCAAAGCTGCCAAGTCACCACAGCTTGGCAGCTCCTGTGCTGAGTGTCTTCCCCCTGATGGTCATTGTGTGTCATAGCTACTGGTTGGATGGTCACTTAGGTCACTTATACACACACACACTAGAGGCCCAGTGCACAAAAATTTGTGCACTCAGGCGGGTCCTTCAGCCTGGCCTGTGCCCTCTCGCAGTCTGAGATCCTTCAGGGGATGTCCACCTGCTGGCTTAGACCCGCTCCCCTGGGGACAGATGGAAGACAGATGTTGGGGTCCAGCCCCAGCAGGTCCAGGGGTTCCCAAAGGTGTGGACAGAGTCAGCAAAGAATGAATGACACGGAGACAGCGTTCAGTTGATCAGCATAGCCAAGTTCTCTTTTTATTCTCCTGTGACATCTGTGCTTATACCAGGGGTCCTCAAACTTTTTAAACAGGGGGCCAGTTACTGTCCCTCAGACCATTGGAGGGCCGGACTATAGTTTAAAAAAAAACACTATGAACAAATGCCTATGCACACTGCACATATCTTATTTTGAAGTAAAAAAACAAAACGGGAACAAATACAATATTTGTATTTGCATGTGGCCCGCGGGCCGTAGTTTGAGGACCCCTGGTTTATACCATTTGATCCTATAAGCATTCCTCTATAGTTACATCATGGCATGTTTTGAGTCCTCCCTTGACCTTCTACAGTTCCTTGTTTCATGTCCATGGTTTCTTATATGACCTTTGCCAAAAAATAACATCTCTATCTATCTAGTTCTGTTGACTTTAATCCTATCCATTCTATTCCAAAGGTTAGGGCATTTGTTATCTCCATTCCAATGCCTCTGGCAGACAGACATCCCTCTGGCAGCCCAGGAGCCCTCAGGGGATGTCCACTTGCCAGTGGGGAGCAGGCCTAAGCTGCAGTTGGACATCCTTAGCACTGCTGAGGAGGTGGGAGAGGCTCCCACCACCATGGCTGTGCTGGCAGCCATCAGCCTGGCTTGTGGCTGAGCAGAGCTCCCCTTGTGGGAGTGAACTGACAACCAAAGGGCATCTCCTGCATTGAGCGTCTGCCCCCTGGTGGTCAGGGTGTGTCATAGTGACCCGTCATTCCCAGTCATTCTGCTGTTGGGGTCAATTTGCATATTACCCTTTTATTATATAGGATATGTATATATATGAAAACATTTATTGAAATTTACATTGTGCCAATGTTTCTGTCTTGTGGAATTTTCTAAACAAGTTTAGTGCTATATGCTTACTATTATTTTTATTACTTTGCATGTGGGAAAAATGAGGCTTAAAAAGGATATGACACTTGCCAAAGATGTCATAAATGGTAATAACAAAACTAGAATTTGAACACAGGCAATTTGACATTGGATACCATGGAATTAAGGAGCTAGGTATTGTGAACATGTCAGCAAACAATGAAAATGTCATGTGTAATGAGGATAAGAAAAACTACTGAATCAAGTGTTTTTACATATAGATGATAATGGCTCTAATGATGAAAGATAGCTTCTCTGAAGTGTCAGGAAAGAAAGCATAAATTTTGGTGGTTATACATAGCATTTAGAAAGGCTGTGATATTGAGAGGAATTACCAGATTGACTCAAAGTCCCAAATGAGCTATTTCTAAGGATGCTAACATATGCAGAGCAGCAAGAAAATCCAATTTCCAGCAATCCCAATTTTGTAAAAAACAATTATGGAAAACAAAATACAACACAATAAAACATCTTTATTGACTCCATGTGCCCTGTATAGTTTCACTTATATGTTTTCCTTTATGTAGAACTTATAAATAGAATATGTAATATTTTATGTATTTATTTCATCACCTATTACTTGCAACTGGTTCATAAATACTGTCACCATCACTCACTATTGTCAAGATCACCAATAATGACCATTTATCAAATTCAACAATCAATTCTCAGTCCTTATTTTATTGTCTCTCTCAGTAGTATTTGATAAATTTGGAAATATCCTTTTTTAAATTTAGTTTTGCTGCTGGCTTATTGCATACATCTCTCTGATGCATTTTTCTCCTCTTTTCTTGCTCCTACTATCCCAGTGGTCGGCAAACTCATTAGACAACAGAGCCAAATATCAACAGTACAACGATTGAAATTTCTTTTAAGAGCCAAATTTTTTAATCTTAAACTATATAGATAGGTACATTGTTATTAACTTAATTAGGGTACTCCTAAGGCTTAGGAAGAGCCACACTCAAGGGGCCAAAGAGCCACATGTGGCTCGTGAGCCGCAGTTTGACGACCACGGTACTATCCCATCTTTTTTTTGTTAAAATCTCTCTTCTTATTTCTGACTAGAGGACTGGTGCATGGAATTTGTGTACTCAGGGGGTCTCTCAGCCTGGCCTGCACCCTCTCGCAGTCTGGGAGCCCTTGGGGGATTTCCAACTAATGGCTTAGGCCCATTCCCTGTGGAGAGCAGTCCTAATCTGGCAGTCGAACATCATTAGCACTGTCACAGAGGCTGGAGAGGCTCCTGCCACCGCCGCTGCACTCGCAAACTGCGAGTCCAGCTTCTGGCTGAGCAGCGCTCCCCCTGTGGGGGCACACTGACCACCAGGGGGTCAGCCTCTACATTGAGTGTCTGCCCCCTGGTGGTCAGTGTGTGTCATAGTGACCAGTCATTCCACTGTTTAGTCGATTTGCATAGTAGCCTTTTATTATATAGGATTTCTGAAGTGGCCATGCTCAGTTTTTTAATCCCTTGCCCTCTCTTTTATATATATATATTTGTAACTTCCACTTTTATGACTTCATCCAGTCTCATTATACATAGTTGACTTGCAAAGTAATAGCCTGATGTGCTGCTATGGAACCTTACAACTAAGAACCTTCCAATTAAGTTATCTGTTGACATTTAAAAAAAATTATTGCAGTATGTCCAATGTATAGCTACTTTCTAGTGTGAACAAACACTAGCTTTCCCATCTCAGCATTCACCTTTTATCTGGTGTCTCAAACTGAGAAGTCATTCTCAATCCCTTTTTTTACTTTTAGTCTCACCCTGAACCCAATTCATATGCCTTTGAAAGTCAACTCTCAAAGCATATACTGAATGACACCACTTGTCCTCATCGTTACCACCATCACCCTTGTCCAAACCACCATCATCTCTGGCATGACCTACTTCAATATCAACCTTAATAGTGTATTTCTAATCTGGTCTAGTCTCCACGTAGCCATCAGAATTGTCTTTTAAAATCTTAAATAAGATCACATTATTCTCTGACTACAAATTCTCTGATGATGTGCATATGTAGAACAGAATCCATCATCCTGACTGCGGTTACAAGATCTCATGTTATTTAATTTCCAACCGAAACTCCTCCCTGCTTCAGCTATGCTTACTCTTCTGCCTCCTTCAAACTGACCTTCCCTAATTCCTTAAAATGCACCTAGTCCTTTCCTGTTTCAAAGGTTGCAATTGTCATTCCTACCCCACAGGGTTGTTCTTTCATTTTTTTTAAAATTGTTTTATTGCTTAAAGTATTACAAAGAGTATTACATATATCTCCTTTTTTTCCTGCCCTTAACAATCCCCCGGCCTCCCCTACCTGCCAGTGTCTTATGTCCATTGGTTATGCTTATATGCATGCATACAAGTCCTTCGGTTGATCTCTTACCCCCCTGCCCTCCTGCCCCTCAATCTTCTTCACATGATGCCCTTCCCTTCCTCTCTTCATTGAGTGCTCTCCTTAAATCTCACCTCATGGAGATCTTCCCTGACCACTGTATGCAAAATAGAAAACCCATGCCATTGAGTGATTGTGACATTGTTTTCATTTTAATAGATACTGGACTCAAATGTGCCAAATAAGAGAATAGGTCTTAGAAGAAAAATACAGGTTCCCTTCCCTGAGGTCCTCTTAGAGAGGTAGAAGTAAAATATTTGAATACTACTGGCAATCAATGATATGAACAGAGTACTAAGAAAACATACACTTACATACAAATTTCAAAATACTGTGATTGTGGAGATCTCAATGATTAGGTATAATGAGAACCCTTAATTTCAGGCTTTAAAAGGACTGGCAGTTTGAAGAAAGAGGTCTCAAATTATAATTTAGCATTTGAATGAGGACATTCATTTATACAAAAGCCTATCAGTATATGTGAACTTGTATTTTCAAAATATATTAATTATGGTACAATTTCACTAGAGCAGCCCAGGCATAATTATAATGGTCTACATGCTGTGGGAGAACTGCTTATTTTTCCAGGTCATGTTCAGAGCATCTTGGGAAAATTGCCTCACTACTCCAAACCAGAAAGAACCTTGAACAAATTGTTGCAGGTTGGCATCTTTGTTCATGTCTGTACTGTACAGAAAAATTACCAAAGTTCCAACAATAGATGATAAATATTATCTGGTTCTGTATAATTATTTCTATGTTAACCCTTTTTTGTGAGATGTGTTCTTTCATTTAGGATGCCATGGTAGGAACAGTCATGACCCTAACAAATGACATTTTAGGATTAGGTCTTTTTTTCACACAAAGATTTCTCAGAATAATCTGATTTATTTTTTTTTAGCTCTTTCAAAAGCACACTGTAGATGAGCAGTATGTCTGTATTTCTTCTGTTATGTGTGTCCATAAGAGTTAAGTACAACCCCCTTTCTCTAAAATAACTATGATGAAAGTTTTTAGATAAGTTAACATTCCAAAGAACTGGAGCCTATATTTTTATCTATAAAATATTTTACAACTAGTTTGAATGGGTAACATCTAAAATAAATATGAACCATAAAAACAATTTAACATTTTCACCTTGTCCTTAAGCAAATAAAACATTAAAATAAAAAGTATAAATTAGAATAAAATCCAGAACAAGTAAAATAATAAATGCAGGACTATATTCTCTTTAGGCACTGGATAAGTGGTTTACATTTCTCTCCCACTTAATCCTAACAACCTAATATATATATATATTTTTTTTCAAGTTTATCTCTTTTTGATAGGTTAGGAAACTGAGGCACAAAACAATTATGTAGTCACCCATAATTATTTAACTAACAAGGGGATTGTTATTCAAATTCAGACAAGCTGACACAATAGCCAGACTTAACATGTACAACCTTGTTAAATTCTCATTCATTCATTCATTCATTCACCCTTTCCTCTGTTAAGAATGTAATTGAGCCCATGCTCTCATGTTCAGATTGTCAATATGTAAGTCCTCACCCTGCTCCATTTTAACTGTGTCATCTTGGACAGATTATTTACTTTCTCTGCTTTAGTTTCTTTATTCACAAAATAGAAATGATAAAAAGAATGTACTGCATCAGACAGTTAAACAAGGTAAAAGATATCAAATGATGTATGGTGTGAATAATTACTCAGCATAGGATAATATTTTTCACTTAAGAAATATTTATGGAGCACTAACAAGGCACCTTGCTTATCACTAGGCAGGCGACAGCTCTCCTGTCCCTCTTACTAAAAGTGCTATGCTTTAGTGACACATACTCTTTCTGAACATTTTAATGCCTTCGTCTATGTGTACTTATTATCATTTATTCAACAAAAATCTCCTCAACATTTAATATGTGCTATTGCCTAGGTACTGAAAGATCAAAGACGTATACCTCCAGACCTACTGTTAACAAATATTTGGGCATGTCTAGAAAACTGATGGGGCAAATCTAATCCACGTCCATTTGCATGAAGTGAGAGCACAT
The DNA here is from genome assembly GCF_000327345.1 of Myotis davidii. NCBI lineage: Eukaryota > Metazoa > Chordata > Mammalia > Chiroptera > Vespertilionidae > Myotis > Myotis davidii. The sequence continues at coordinate 786,951 of NW_006293953.1, forward strand.
CTTATAGGAAAAACAATAACTAAAACTCACTGAGCATTCAATAATGTCAGTTGTATTTAAATGCTGTTCCTGTGTACATGCTGGCTATTTAATCTCACAGACCTCTACGGTTGAGGCCCATGGGGACTAAATAATTTGCTAAAGATCACTTATCGATTATGTTGTAAAGTCAGTGTCCAAATAGTAAAAAAAAGGCTGAGTGCCTACAATCTTAACCATAATACTGTACATTTTGGACTGGGAACAGATGCTATAATAATCCAGGGCTGAAAAAAAATGTCTTTGTATAGTCTGGTGTTGGATAATTATTTTTATTCACTATCAATATCCCATAGATTTCTAGTAAGATGGCAGGAGGCATAAATGGATTATGACTTTATTTTTTTCCTGAAAACTTTATATGACTGGGATTCAAGAAGCCATTCTACGTTACCTTGTCATGGAATGCACACACTAAATCAGAGAGGAAGTCTACTTCCACAACATCCCAGAATGCCACCTCACTTGACAGCCATAGAAGGCTTCTATGAGATGGTGTCTGGCTGGAGAGAGCAGTAGCTGGAAAACAGAGGAATGGTATCCAATACAGACAGTAGTAGATGTTTTGGCCAATTTGTCAGCCATTGTCCAGACAGAACAGCATTGATGTCAGATATGTCAGTAACCAGAAGAATCCATTGCGATCCGTGAAGTTTAGCGGGTTCAGTAGAGTGGTACACAGAGAAAGAAGATCAAAGCTAAACCAACCAACCATAAATAAATTAGGCTATATGGCAACTCCAGGGAGCCAGGAGTGTTAGTGAGCTCAGGTGTAACATCCACCAGGATTCTCAGAAATACTTGTGGGTTATTTGAGCAGGCAGGATAAAAGCCATTGAAATATGGATAATGACTTTGAATATGATGCTGATTTTAGGTATATCTTGGTGTGGCCTTGCATAACAATGTTTCAGCCAACTATGGTCTGCATTTATATGATGTTGATGTCGGTCCCATTAGATTATAATGAAGCTGAAAAGTTTCTATTCTTTAGTGACATCAAAACTATCCTAACCTCATACCCCTCATAATGTTGTAGCAAAAGGCTGCAAAAATGACCAGGTTGTGATAGAGATGGCCAACCTGAGTGCGGGTGAGGATGACATTGAGTAGGTCCTAGAGGTCATTCTTGAGGAATTGACTAATGCGGAGTTGTTGGACCTGGAACAGAATCACAAAACTGAAGAAGATGCAAGAGAAAAGGACCCTGCAGGAGAAGGAAAAGACGAACCTTCAAGAAATTTTTCAGTGAAGGATTTAGACAGGGGTGGGCAAACTTTTTGACTTGAGGGCCACAATGGGTTCTTAAACTGGACCGGAGGGCCGGAACAAAAGCATGGATGGAGTGTTTGTGTGAACTAATATAAATTCAAAGGAAACATCATTACATAAAAGGGTACGGTCTTTTTTTCTTTAGTTTTTTTTTTTTTGTTTTTTATTTTTTTTTTTTTAGTTTTATTAATTTCAAACTAAATTTGAAACCCGCGGGCCGTAGTTTGCCCACGGCTGGTTTAGCAGAAGCTTTTGCAGATGTTAACAAGCTCCTTAAAAGGTTTAAAAACATGTAACCCAACACTGCAAGTTTTTAGTTTATAGAGATGAATGTTCATGGTGACTACCAGCAAATATATAATGAGAAAAAGAAAGAAACTAAGCAAATCACCATGGTCATATTTCTGAAAAGAGTCGCTTCTCAAGAAGAGACTCAGGTAGGCCCTTCAGGAGGAATTCTCCAGCAGAAGGCATTGTGTTATGGGAAATAACAGCTCCATACATGTTATTGTTAAAGACTTTCTAGTGAAGATGTGAGGTAAAAGACAGCAATATTAATGACCCTGACCCTCTGTAGGCCTTGGCTAAGGTGTGTGTTTGTGTCTTAGTTTGTAACAAAAAAGTGAAAATGAATAAATAAATCAATTTAAAAATACAATACAAAAAGCTTATAGAATAAGGATATAAAATATATTTTTCACAATTAAGTGTTATTATGAAAGAGTCTGAAAGTTCAAAAAATGAAAAAACATATAAAGTAAAAATGTTACAGTAAGCTAAGGTTAATTTATTGCTAAGAAAGAAAATTATAAAAATAAACTTAGTTTAGTCTAATTGTACGGTGTTTATAAAGTCTACAGTCATGTCCTTGGCCGCCTTCACGTTCACACACCATTCACTCACTGACTCACCCAGAGCAACTTCCAATCCAGCAATTCCCATTCATAGTAAGCACCCTATAGAGTGTACCACATTTTTATCTTCTAAACTGTGCTTTTACTCTACCTTTTATGTTTAGATAGACAAATATTTTGTCTGTAAGGCATCCAAGATCATTCTTGTGCTTAGGAATGCTAGCACTTCAGCCTGTGCTGGGGGGTCCCTTTTAATAAAATTACCAAGAAAAGGCACAAAAATGCAAAAAATGTGGTCAAAAAGAAACTGCAAAAGATATGAAGTTGAAATAAGAAGGCAGGTTACTGCCTTGCTGGACCTCAGCTGGACACGCATGAACAGGGCACCTTGAAAGCCTCCTCACACTCAGCAGGTTTGTGAATGACTTGAAGTATCACAGCTGTTCATTTAGGTGTTCTAAACGCATTTTACAAACTGGTGGATGAATATGCAAATACAGATGAACCACAAATAATGAGGATTGACTGTATTGGTCAAGTAAACTGATTTCCATAAAATCAATTTCCATAAAATCTTTTTCACTTAAAAACTGGCTAATTGGGACCTTAATAATAATTAAAATTGAATATATTTTAATCTGTTTAATGAGGTGTCTTTGCTCACAGCTGATAATACATTAGAAAATCCATAAAATTATTTAAAAATATTTTGTTTATCATGATATAGTAGTGACTCTCAATTTACCTAATATTTTATAATTAATAAGTGTATGGGCATCATAGATGTGTATATATAGGGAGTCCAAAAAATGAAAATGTATATACACACTCTAAATAATTATAAGGGCAGTGATTATTAAAATACATTTCATTTTCAAAATTTAGCTATCAGCTGTTAAAATGTATATACATTTTTGGGGGAAACCATCTACACTAATAAAAGAGAAAAATGGTAATTGGCATATGACGCTACCCTTTTCATTGGCTAATCAGGGCTATATGCAAATTAACTGCCAACTAAGATTGGCAGTTAACTCCCAACAAGATGGCGGCTAATTTGCATATGTAGGCACAATGCAGAGAGGGGAAAGGGAAATAGGGACGGAGCCCATACGATCGCGGCATGCCCCGCTGCCCGGGCCGGACACCTAGGCCAGAGGTGTTAGACCTCGGCAAGGGCGGAGCCTGCAACCGTGGGGAGCTGGGGGTCCCCTGCCCAGGCATGATTCCTGGGCCAGAGGCCTCAGGCCTGGGCGGGGGCCAGAGCCAGTGATCGGGGGGAGATGGGAGTCCCCTGTCCAAGCCTGACACCTCTGGCGCAGGCGTCAGGTCTGGGCAAGGGGCCAATCAGGCGATCGGAGGGGGATGGGGGTCTACGTCTCTGTCAGAGGCGTCAGGCCTGGGCAAGGGCCCGATCCTGCGATTGGAGGGTGATGGGGATCAACGCCTGAGGGCTTCCAGTATGTGAGAGGGGGCAGGCTGGGCTGAGGGACACTCCCCCCATACACACACCCAGTGCACGAATTTCGTGCACCGGGCCCCATACATGCTCATGGAAACATGAGTTTAGCATTTTTATCAAAATAACCTACAAATCTAATCAATTCTATTCTGAAGAAATTGCCCCAAATCCTTTTTCTCTGAAGAAATTACAATGACATATCATGTTCATCCAGTGAATTAGTGGTCTCCTTTTTCTCTGAACAAATTACAATGACATATCATGTTCATCCAGTGAATTAGTGGTCTGGTCACTGGCTTTTTATATATATATAGATTAACAGTTTTCAGTATCATGACATTTCAGCACATAGCCTTATTACAAACTCCCATCAGCAAAGATAAACTGTGTCATTGACAGTGGGGTTAAAATTGATTATTGCCAAAGCAATTGAGGCTCAAATCATTTGAATGACTTGGCTAAGGTCACATAGTCAGAGGTGACATTAGCACGTACCTAACATCCTGATTTCTGGACTTCTACTCATGCATAATACACAACAGCCACTCTGCCTGTTTATATGACCACTATCAAGATCACAATGTAGGGACATGCTCCACATGATTCCAGTAAAAGATAAAAATTATGTGCATGTTAACAACCCATTAAAGAACTCAGTATAATGCTTAGGCATGGACACCGAGTATAAATTATTTGATCATTTATAATTTCTTTGTGTATTTCATTTTTTAGCTAATCCTTTAAATAGATATCTGTTACATCAACAGATTCAGCATACTAGAATTGATTTGCGGGCGGGGGGTGGGGGAGACCCTCTGTCTATAAATAGGAGATAAAATATTCAGATAAAATAAAAACTTATCTTTAACCTCAGGCTTAAGGAAGTAAAACCTTACAAGGACAAAACACTTGACTTGATGTTGATCAAGAACCAGCCCTCCCCAGGCAGGAGAGACCTGAACAGGTTGGACTGATAGGCGATGTTTGTGAATGCCTGGTAATGCTGCCCCCGCTGAGACTCCTGATGCTGCCACTTTGAATGCCAAACCCGCTGTCTCTCCATGTCACCCTCTGCTTCCCACCACTTTATGCTCATGTCTGATGAACCAAGGAACACATGCAAAATCTATTTCTTCCAGGGACATAAAAGCATGTTTAGCAACCAAAGTATAAAATGTCAGGGCTCAAGATCAGTAGCCATGATTGGTTATATTCCAGATCTTGTGTCTGGAAAGGGGGATCCAATAAAAATAGAAAACCATGAATCTGGAGCTAAAATTTAAGAATGAGACTCAAATATTTTAGTGGTAGTCATCATTATAATTGCCTAAAAAATATCTGAATATAGATACAAGAACTAGATTAGAACGAGAAATTTAAAAAAGTATATCTTATTTCATGTATACAGTTAAATATGTATTTAATTGGTTTTATACCTCATGTATTTGTACACATAGAGATGTACGTATTATAGTGAATATTCTAGAAATGTTAACTTTATTAATATTTTGTCATTCTATATTGTTATTAAAAAACATCAGAACTATTTCATGTATACATTTATTGTTTTATTAAGTCAGCCATCTTAATTGCTGAATTGAATTCATGTATTTATAGTTATATATTTAGTATCTATCATAGGGTGTAAACTACGTAAGGCATTAACAATACAATGATGTGCAAAGTAAACATCACCTTGGCTATCAAATAAGTTACCATTTAGAGCAAGAATAGAATTTCGATAAAAATATATAGGGACTATATATAGGGTGGGTTAAAAGTAGGTTACCTGTGCTACCTACTACATTCTAATTAAATGTTACTCCCACCCTTATACATTAATATTACGTCAATGCAAAGTTTACAACCACTTGAATGTGTTTTTATATGAAAGCTGATTCATGCAGCATATTGATGTGTGAACACCTTTCTTGTCCTTGCACTAAATACTCAGTTTGTTGTAGTCTTTGTGTCTTATTCCTTATTTTAATTTTTTTTCTCTGTTTCTTTGCTATCAGCAGTATTTTTGACCAGAGTTGTCAATGTGCTTTTCATCAAAGATCATTATTCAGTTTCGTAATGGTCACAGCACATGGTGAGCACTCAAGAATTTGGCAAGTGACTGAGTGAATGAAGAAGCATATAAATGAATGAATTAATGCTTCTCAGATTTCATGGATTGTGAAACCAATTTGAGAAAAATTCAAAGTTCAGTGAGGTATTGAAAGATATTTTTAATTATGCCTTTAGAGGTTGTTTGTGCTTTCTTGTGGGTCCTTTATTTTACATATGAAAACTACCTTTGCTCAATAAGAAATAATTAGCAAATATATTAATTTTTAATGGAGCTTTAACATTATATTAAAGATATAAAAATTCTATCTTTTAATTATAATTATCATTTTTTGAATGTGTTAATTTCTAAAATACACATTCATACATAAATTCTTAACCTAAAATCAACTACTTTAATTAAGCTTTTATGCTACAAAAATTATAATAATGTACGAGTATTTCTCTCCTTATAGATATAAATTAAGAAAGTAGCAGGCAAGATGTAGAACTATATTGCAAGCCTTTACATTGATTTCCCCCATTATATATTGTCATTTCCAAAATATTGAAAGTCAATAATTTGATTGATGTTTCAAAATGATTCTTGGCACACAGCTGCTTTCATATGAACCATCAGCTTGCTGCACAATCCCCCTGCCTCCATTCCCTCCCAGAATTCTTAGGTTACTGAGCAAAGTCAGACCTCTATCCTTTGGGAATATGTAGGTCAGTCCTTAAAACAGGAGGAACAGGGAACAACTGTGACCACAACAAGGGCCAGGGGGTAGGTAGGTTGTCTTCTCTAACCACTCCCACTGCCAACCACTTAAAGGTATTTCAGCATTTGTTACAGCTTTACAGCTCAATTCAGTGTTCAAAGGACTTAAACATGGATTGCTTGTCTCACCATGCCTCTCTGCATCCATCACCAACTCTCTCCAGGTGAGGACTCTCTGGGTAAACAGTGATTTTATTTTTAAAAAGAAGCACTTAAATCTGATGTTCTGACATCAGTGTCTTCTACTGTGTTTATGTAACGCCCCCTCTTTTTGTTCTCACTTCTCCTTTTTAAGAGCTCCGCTTTTCCAGAATGAATACCAGATGCCTAATGTATTTATTATATAGTAATAGTTTCTGTTTTGCTAAAATATAAACACAACACACAAAAAAAAGCACTGTTATATTTTGGCTACCAAGAGGGCCAATCTATTGTTGTTTCTACAATTTAACATTTGGATTGGCAGATGGAAAAGACTTGGGTAGTGTAGGCTTGTGTAATATATTGATCCCTTTAGCACCTACACAAGACTATAACACAGAAAAATAAAGGGAAGGCTATGATATATATTGTGTTTATCAACCAAATCCCCAGTATTTATCCTTAATAATATTTGAAAGCAATTTTGTAATTAACTCCATCCAAGCTGACGCTGTGTGATTTATGTATTAAACAGGCTACCAGAGGCTTGTAAAATGTGAGTCAAATGATGCTCCTTTTCCATGAGCATTGGAGGAAAGTTTAACTACATTAAAGACCCTAGATTAATTTTTTATGAGACCAGTCTATTGCCTTGGTGATGGCCATAAATAAGTCCATTTTAAAACCTCTAAAGCTAAGGAGGTACAATAGGGGGGATTCAACTGGGTGATTGGAACAAGCTCCTTTCTTAAGCTCTTGTAAATGCTTTCAAAATTATCTTTATTAGAATGAAAACCTAAGTATGTCATTCCTTGTTTACCAGCAGTAACAGTTCCCCGTCACATTCAGGATTCCTCTGCCTTGGCATGTCAGAGATACCTAGGCCATGTTTCTAATTTTTCATGCTTAATTCCAAAAAGTGTGTAGATTCTACTCCTGAGGCTACTAGCTCACAAAAACCATATTTTTTACTGCCTAAAAATATGAGCAGTTCCATGCCTTCGTTGATATAGTTATGCAAAAATGGTACCCTCTTTTTCCTCCTGGTGAAGGTCAACAGAGCTTGCAAAATCCACTCAACACAGCTGTGACGCTTCTACTGAATCATCTCCGCAGAAGAAGCGTGCAATAATCAGCTCTGTTTTGCTTGGGCTGATAACTATTTTTATCATTATAGTGATTGTATTGTCTTGAAAATCTAAATGTATTTTTCTATTTTAGTATCTAACTGTCACTTTAAATATATTTTTCTCCTATTGAGTAGGAGAATCCTATTTTTTGGGTAATATTCATCATTTCTTTTTAATCATTCTATTTCTTGTGCCTATTTTTGAACCTGGCACATATTCAGCTGTGAATAAATTAATTTGCTCCTTATTCAACTCTCAACTATACTGGTATATATTCTTTGCCATAAAGTGTGCCAATTTTACCAATTCACAGTGTTGATTTGGCTTGAGACTAAATGGATTTGGGAGGAAATATCTTTCAGTGACTCTGTAAGCCATTAAAGTAAGTATGTGTTCATTTAACCAATTCAGACGTTTACCTACTATGGTGATTTTCTTCTTTTAAGAAAATTAACAGTTGAATCTTGCTCTCCAACTCTCAGTCATGGTACTTTTGGTTAACTAGGTGAGCTTCCTATTTCATTACAAATTAGCCTAAAATAAAAATACATAAAATCCTGATTTTTAAAAATAATTTTATCCACATTTCCTCCCATGGAACACATTGAAAAAAATTAATTAAATAAATACGTAAATAACTTTGAGAAAATAAAAAGGAATGACGAACAACGGAATGACCATTTCTTCAAGCTATGTCATTCCATTGATTCAGGCTACTACTTCACTACTTCGTATGTTATAATATACTAGAGGCCCAGTGCACAAAATTCGTGTGTAGGTATGGTCCCTAGGCCTGGCCTGCAATCAAGGCCATCTTCCCTGGCGGCTCACAGCCAACCCTGCCACCACACATGCCCAGCTCCCTTTTCGCCATTTGGTGATCTCCGCCTGCTGGCCGGGGGGAGGAATTGAGAGGTCAGCTATTCCACCTGCTTGCTGGCCCCGCCTCCACCGTGGGTTGCCCTCAGTGTGTGGGGCAACTGGTTGGGTGGGGGCCTTGACCTAGAACCACCCATGTCCCCTGCCACCCACCCCCAGTTCCCCGTTTGCCATTAGGCGATAAGAGTCTGCCAGCCAGGTAAGGGACCAAGAGGTGGTCAGTGTACCTCACAGTGACTGGTCAGCAATCCTTCTGGTCGTTTTGCCATTATGGGCAATTTGCATATTACCCTTTTATTATATAGGATAGAGGCCTGGTGCATGGGTGGGGGCCAGCTGGCCTGTCCTGATGGGGGTCTCGGATTGGGATAGGGGTCCCTGCTGGGGGAAGGGATGGCCAGGGCAAGGGCCGCTGGGTGGTTTGCAGGCTGACCATGCCCCCGATTGGGGTGAGGGTCCCCGATGTGGGGCAGGGCCAGCCAGGGTGAGTGGTGGCAGCTGTTCTGGTCTCTGGTCATTCTGGTCATTCTACAGTTTTGGTTGCTGGGTTTTAATTATATAGGATGTCTATATTTGTTTTTCTAGATAACATTGTACACAACAAAATATTCACATATCTATTTGAAAAATTCTTCACCAGTTATTTTACTATGAAATACTATCAAATGAACATATCTTCATAGATTTCTTCATTCTGATCAATAAAAATGGATGTCTCCATTTCATTTAAATATAGGATAAATTAAATTGAAGCTTTCCATCAATTGTATGAAATGACTATACACATTATAAATACCAGTTATAGTGTTTTGTGATGAGTGCAGCTTATTAAAATCACATATGCCTCATTTTGAGTTGAAACATATTTGTGCATATTTATAAGGGAGCAAGATTCACCAAAATTTCTCTCATAACTTGAGTTTTATCTTTAAAGGTAATTCAAAAAATGCCTAAAAATAGCATCAATGCTTATAAGTTGGTTTAAATCTCTTTGCCTTGTCTGTAGCCAAGAGCTTTCATTTTACTTGCAAATAGGTCTAATTCTTTTTATTCAAAATGTGTGTGTGTGTATGTGTGTGTGTGTGTGTGATTTTTAAAAGTCACAGTAGGAGAACTAATAAGAATTTTCCTTCTCAAATATAAACTCCAAATCTAAAATAAGTACACAGTATACCCTTTTTATAGGTACTTAGAATGACTGCAGGGGCTTACTACACATTTATCTCTGGTGGATATCATCATCTCATTGTCAGTTTCATGGTGTGAAGCCCCAGGGACAATGCCATGCCTGTCAAAATTCTCAGTGATTTCAAGATCTTTCGAATTTCATATATAGTTGTCCCTCCTTATCTGTGTGGAGGCTATGTTTCAAGAAAGCCAGTGGGTAGCTGAAACCTTGGAAAGTACAAAACCCTGTATATACTATGTATTTTCCTAGACATACATTCTATGATAAAGTTTAACCTATAATTTACACATAGTAAGATATTAACAATAACTAACAATAAAATAGAATAACTAGAGCAATATACTATAATAAAGGTTATGTAAATATGGTCTCTCACTCTCTGTCAAAATATCTTGAGCTGTACTCACCTTTTTTTTGGTGATGATGTGTGATAAAGCTCCTACATGATGAGATGAAATGAAGTGAATGACAAAGGTGTTATGACATAGCATTAGGCTATTATTGACCTTCTGACAATATGTAACATGCACTTGAGGGCTTCTCTGTGGCATAGCCTAATTGCCAGCATTACTACTCTTATACTTTGGGGCCATGCTATATAATAAAAGGCTAATATGCAAATCGACCGAACAGCAGAACGACCAATCACTATGACATATATTGATGACCAGGGGGCAGGCGCTCAATGCAAGAGCTGCCCCCTGGTGGTCAGTGCACTCCCACAGGGGGAGTGCCGCTCAGCCAGAAGCCCTGAGCCGGGCTCATGGCTGGCAAGCACAGTTATGGTGATGGAGCTTCTTCTTCCTCCACGGCAGCACTACAGATGTCTGACTGACAGCTTAGGCCCGCTTCCCTTAGGGAGCGAGCCTAAACCATCAGTTAGACATCCTCCAGGGGCTCCCAGACTTTGAGATGGCACAAGCTGGGCCGAGGAACCCCTTCACATGCATGGATCTCATGCACTGGGCCTCTAGTTATTATATAAAACTAGAGGTCCGATGCATGAAAATTCATGCACTGGAGGGGGTCCCTCAGATCGGCCTGCCCCCTCTCACAGTCCATGAGCCCTCAGAGGATGTCCTACTGACAGTGTGCAGAACGGGCCTAAGCCACAGTCTGGCCTCCCACTGCTGGAGGCAACTGGCTGATTAGGGGAAGGCACCAACCCCATCACCCCCTCGCTGAAGCTGCCTCTGGCCTCCCTCTGCAGGAGGCAACCTGGCCAATCAGAGGAAGGCCACACTCCCATCATGCCTTTGCTATAGCCACTGCTGGCTGCTGCGGCAGCCTGAGCCTCAGCCCTTGCAGCCACCACAGCTTGCCTGAGCCTCAGGCAGCTGCTGCAGCTTTATCTGGAAGGACATCTGGAAGATGTCCACTCTAATTAGTATAGAATAGAGGCCTGGTGCACAGATTAGTGCACCAGTGGGGTCCCTCAGCCTGTCCTGCAGGGATCGGGCCAAAACTGGCTCTCCAAAATCCCCTGAGGGGTCCTGGATTGCGAGAGGACAGTTCTCATGTAACGCACCCAGGAACAGGGCTCCCTCCTCTCTGGTTCCAGGTGCATCACCCATGAACCACAGCTGCCAAGTCACCATACCTCAGCAGCTCCTGCGTTGGGCATCTGCACCCTGGTGGTCTGTGTGTGTCATAGTACTGGTTGGAGCATCTGTCCCCTGGTGGTCATTGCGTGTCATAGCTACCAGTCAGACAGTTGGATGGTTGCTTAGGCTTTTATATGTATAGATAAGGGTTACTTGAACACAAGCGCTGAGATTCTTTTTGTTTGTTTGTTTTAATATATTTTATTGATTTTTTACAGAGAAAGGGAGAGGGATAGAGAGTTAGAAATATCGATGAGAGAGAAACATCGATCAGCTTCCTCCTGCACACCTCCTACTAGGGATGTGCCCGCAACCAAGGCAGATGCCCTTGACCAGAATCGAACCTGGAACCCTTGAGTCTGCAGGCTGAGACTCTATCCACTGAGCCAAACCGGCTAGGGCAAGCACTGAGATTCTTCAAGAGTCAAGCTGATAACCCAGTTGGCTAAGTGACTACTGGGTGGGTAGCATATACAGCCTGGACATGCAGGAGAAAGGGATGATTCGTGTCCCTGGGTGAGACTAAGTTGATTTTATCATATTACTCAGAATGGTGCACACTTTAAAACTTGCACTAGTAAATTACTTGTTTCTGAAATTTTTCATTTAATGATTTTGGACTGAGGTTTACCATAGGTAAATGAAACAAGGAAAGTGAAACCATGGGTAAAAGAGGAATACTGTGTGTGTGTGTGTGTGTGTGTGTGTGTGTGTGTATTTTCACTGGTTTCAACCTTATTCTACTATCTTTCTGACTTCCCTTCTTTTCAATTTTCAATATTTCTAACTGAAATTATAATTTAAAACACATTACACCATAATTGGTTAAATGAAGAATGTTACAAAAATAATAAATTATGTTTCAGAATGTTCCAGAATTTACATATTTTTGTTTTATCCAGAAATTCACATTGGGCTAGAGTTGATGCCATCTTTAGGTAAGCCAAAATTTAATCAAGCATTAGTTAAGCAAGAAAATAAATTGATTTCTGAGGAGCAGCAACTTTTTTATAATAAAAATTAATAATTCACAGGTTATAAAGTGACAAGTTAGATGAGCCTCTGAAACGTGTTGAGGAACATTATCTTCTTTATGGGATATTAGCTCCACCAATAGGTTTCCCAAAGGCATAAAAGTATCCACATTTGCCATCATTTATAGCACATATAGGTATCTGCCCCCCACCTTTACCTGCCCCCCAAAAAACGAAAGCTTGACCCATTGCAACTACTGATTTAATTGTCAGAGTACAGAAGTCCCACATTTTATTGCAGAATCATTGAAATCTGATGTTCCCAGCTGATGCTCCATTGTAATTTAATGTTCCTTCTGGGGATGCTGCCCTAGTTTGAGATGCATGGCATTAAAACGTTGCCAAAAGGTCTACTCATGTTCATAATATTTTGATGAGAATATAGAAGTGTCACTTTTGATGGCTGGTAGGAAAGAGTCTCTGCATGTTGTTTCTGTTTGATATTTCCATCTGCACTTCCTTACATGTGTCCTCTCTATATTTGTTCACCAGCTTTCAGGATTTATACTTGAAATATCTTTGGCAATCAGATCCACCATTGCTGTCTTTACAGGAACTTGAAATCAGTGTTGTTAAAAGGAGATGCAGCTTGTGGCAGCAATGTCACAACTGTAAAAACAACACATTACTGATGTTAGTTCGTTTCTGATTAGGCTCATCTAATCATCCATCTTGATTTTTTCACCCCAACTGGTGTATCTTGGGTGAATCCTTAGTGTCTCAGAAATATAGATCTGCAATAAACAAAGACTACTTAGTTCAATAGCCTCAGGTCACAGGTGAGAAAATTGACTCCTAATGGGAAAAATTTAAAGCTATTTGCCCAAAGGCTCACACTTATGATAGTGTTGTGATTTAATCTAGTTATAAATAACTGAAATGGAGCAAAGGGGCAAAGGGAAGGCCAAATATTATAGGCATTTATTTGTGCAGTTTTGCCAGGAAGCTGCAGTTTAGACACAGGCCCAGTAAAGTCTGGGTGACACAGGGAAGGAACTTGTCTCCTTGTCTCTGTGTGCAAGTGGGAGCCCCATGTCCATAAGCACCAATTAGAAAACAGAGGGAATAATCACATCCACCAACCTTCCCCCTAAAGTTCCCTAATACTTATCATTAGCTACCACAGCATCTAAAAATCTGTTGTCTTTCATTTCAGAGGAGTCTATTTCAATCTGTTGCTCCCATTGCATAATCTTAAACCCTATTGAAATGGTTTTGAGTAAAGTCTTTCTGAACTGTTTAACCTGATCTGGTGCAATTTTTCTTTGACACTTGAAATAACTGCTGTTTGCTAGATGTAAATTGAATTAACAAACTGTTTTTACTGGTTTCCCTTAACATCCACAATTTGGAAGCTTGATGTCAATGTTCTTCTTGGACACCAAATAGAAATATTTTTTTTAAATATTTTGCAAATTTGTAAAAGATGACTTAAGTGCTTCTATAAATGATGATGATAGTGACACTAGAATAAGAACAAATATCAATGATACTTATAAAAAGGTAAAAATACAAAACAAAAATAAATATATTCTATTTAAGACTCAAATGTTCAAACTCTAGCATTATCTAGTCCAGTGGTTCTCAACCTTCTGGACTTTTAAATACAGTTCCTCATGCTGTGACCCAACCATAAAATTATTTTCATTGCTACTTCATAACTGTAATGTTGCTACTGTTATGAATCGTAATGTAAATATCTGATATGCAGGATGGTCTTAGGCAACCCCTGTGAAAGGGTCGTTCGACCGACTGCCAAAGGGGTCGCGACCCACAGGTTGAGAACCGATGATTCTAGTCTATTATTTCTGGGAGGTAACAAAAAAGCATGTATATTATAAATAAGGATTAAAGTCCTGTCAAATTTTTAGCATATACCAATGAGTTAATATTAAAAATTCACAGTGGTTCTATTTATTAAAAGTGTTGTTTGCTTGTTTGTTCATGCAAAAGAAGCTCAGTGAAAGCTGTATTATTAAAAACTGGAGAAAATCACTTCAACTCAAAGGATTAAATGTCTAGGGATGAGTCCAGCAATGGTGTGATTGACAAAAAAAAATCTTACAGGTTTTCTTCATTTTGGTTTAATAAAAATTGATTGTGCTTATTACGGCTTTCTGCCATCACTTTATTGCAGGAGCTGAGGAGGCATTTCTTGATAAGTCCTATTTGCAGCCACTTAAAGCCTTCAAAAATGTATGGGTTTGAAATTCATCATCATTTTTCTCCTCATTTTTAAATGAGGATTTTCATTGAAAATTTGGTGAAATTCCAGTGTCCATTTTTCGAGTTACTGAAGCAATAAAATTAGATATTTTTCACCTGCATGTTGTTTCAGGTATAATTTGGAGTATTTTAGTGGTGAAGGTCATTGGGAAAAAGCTCTGTGTAAGCATAGTTCCAAAGTGAAACTACTTTTACTTGACATTTTATATAAAAAATGTTCTATATATATTTAGATTTTAAAGTTAAAATAACAATAAAAAATACCAACAAATGACTATTTCTATTTATTCTAAAATGGCAGTACCTATATTTGTCAATTCTAATTTCCTGGTAGAATAGTCTTTAGCATCACTGCATACCAGTTACTTTTTCTGTGGAAGATGTAATTTGGACAGGATGGCTTTGAAGGTCACTTCCAGCTACTGTATTCGAATTATTGTTCCCCAAGAGGTAGTGAGAGAAGGCAGAAGTTGGAAAGTAAAAAAAAAATTAAAGTAATTTTTATACAGTCATAATATAGGTATTGGATCGTTCTGTATTATTTTGACTGACTGTAGCACAACTTCCTTTCTACTATTACGTCTTTTAGTTCATCCTTCTAAGACCAGTCCCGAAATTGCATATCTTCTTTTCTCTGAAAACCTGGATGCTCATTTAGTGAAATTCTCTAAAAAAAAAAGAGAACATTTTTTGTTTTGCTTTTGTTTTTCTAGTTTTAACTATGTGGCACTGCTTTCTGGATTTCTCTGATTCTACTCCTTTATTACTACTTTCATGTAATAGGTCTCAAACTCTTTTAGTCTTTGTACATGTTTCAAAACTCTTAATTATATAGCATGCTTGAAATGATAAAAATGATCAGAGTAGTCATTTGATAGTTCTATAACACTGTCTTTCTTTAGAGTTGAACTCTTTACTTCCATGACTTAAGGCCTCAGAAGTCAAAGTTTTCACATATCATATATCTATTGTAGTTTTCCCATATCATATACTATTACATATACATATATATTATATATTAGAGGCCTGATGCACGAAATTCTTGCAAGTGGCTCAGCCCTTGCAGTCCCAACTTCTTATGGAAGGTTGTTTGGCCATCCAGTCTAATTAGCAAATTACGCTTTTATTACACACACACACACACACACACACACACACATTAGTTTGAGCCCATTTGTCCTAACTTACTTCTTTCTTTGACATAACAATTTATCTTAATATTCCAAACAATAAAGATTAGGAAAATAATAAATGATCTCATTTGTAATAAAATATTACCATTAAATAAAATTTGACTGCATTCATGTAAAGAATTTTCCCAAAGCAATCTTCAGACTATTTTCTCTATGTTATTTTCTGCAATGCATGACAAGTTTTCTTAGGATGCTTATTATAGAATTATAATACATTTTCTTTTTTCCATGGAACTGAAAATCATATATACTACTACTAGTAGCCTGGTGCACAAAAATTTGTGCACTCGGGGGTGGGGGTCCCTCAGTTATTAAACAATTAAACATTTATCGGCACAACACTGACCACATTGGTGGTGGTGGTGGTCTTGTCAGAATGTGTTATATTATTCAGATGATAATATATTTAAACAGATTTGATGTAGATATTTTCAAAGATGGAAGAATTGTCCCTGGTCAACTATTTTGGTTGATTCATATCTTCAGTATTTGTCATCATTGCAAAGTTTTCAGTCCCCATATGGATTGCTGGATATAATAGGTCACACGCTGTCCCTGTCCTTTGTAGCCTTTGTTACCTTAAGGACTCTAGTTTTCCATTTATATGTTTAAGTACCAAC
The DNA here is from genome assembly GCF_000327345.1 of Myotis davidii. NCBI lineage: Eukaryota > Metazoa > Chordata > Mammalia > Chiroptera > Vespertilionidae > Myotis > Myotis davidii. The sequence goes on from NW_006293953.1 coordinate 803,427, forward strand.
CTTATCGGCTTAAAAATGTAAGCTTTTAACACTGCTCTCTCTGTTCTGTATCCTTCTGATGAAAAGTGGAGTTGGGTTGCAGCACAGGAGATAAATTCAGAAGGGGATATTGAAGTAATGACTGCAGTAGGAGATT
>NW_006293953.1:803837-810470 GCF_000327345.1 Myotis davidii
GAAGTCAGTATTTGCAGCCAGCCAGCCAGTGACTCTCTCATTGTCTATTTCTGACTTCTTCTTTCCCTGTCTGTCTTCCAAACCCTAATCATATTTCCACCTGGATGCGTCATTTTTACTCCCAATATGCTGTATAGAGAAGGAGTCAGGATGCTGTCTTCCCATGAATAGTACTCAGTAACAAACCAGTTGCATTTTAGTTGTGCAATGCCCCTACCCACCCTTCAAATCCCTTCCACCATGCATTTCTGTTTCCCTTTTTGTTTGTTCGATTTTTCTGCTACTCCTTCCCCTCATCCCACCACCCGTGGATCATAATGTAAAATTCTTTTACACTGTCAAGAAATTATTAAAAATACAGGTGCTTGGAAAAAAAATACAGGTACTTTTCCGATCACCAGCAGGGGACAGGAGGAGGGAGGCAGAGAAGAGGCGGCTGCTGGCCCCCCAAGATCTACGTGGCAGCACATAGAAGCCAGGACCCAGTCTCACGGGTTTTACCCACGCAGTTTTAAAGGTGCTCACAATCTACGTGGCGGCCAGGACCTGGGCTCAGGGGGTTTGCAGTTTGAAAGGTGCTTGCAAGGACCCTGTCTTAGGGGGTTTTACCTGTGCAGTTTGAAAGGTACTCACGATCTACTTGGTGGTCAGGACTCGGTCTCAGGGAGTTTTACCCAAGCAGTTTGAAAGGTGCTCAGGATATACATGATGCCCAAGACCCAGTCTCAAGGGGTTTGTAGTTTGAAAGGTGCTCATGACTATGTGGCGGTCAGGACCTGGTCTCAGGGGGTTTGCAGTTTGAAAGGTTCTTGCGATCTAGGTGGTGGCCAGGACCCTGTCTTAGGGGGTTTTCAGTTTGAAAGGTGCTCCCGATTTGCCTGGTGGTCAGGGACTCGTTCTCATGTGGTTTTACCCGTGCAATTTGAAAGGTGCTCGTGATCTAGGTGGCAGTCAGGACCTGGTCTCCGGGGGTTTTACCCACACAGTTTTAAAGGTGCTTGCAATCTACATGGTGGCCAGGACCCGGTCTCGGGGTTTGCAGTTTTAAAGGCGCTCCCGATCTACTTAGGTGTCAGTGCCGCCTCTTCCCTGCCCCACACGACTTCTATACGGCTGGGGGGCAGGGCAAAGGCCCCCTGTTCTCTGATCACCACTGGGGGGGACAAAGGCGCTCCCGTTCTCAGATCATGGCTGGGGGCAGGCAAAGGCCCCTTGCTTCTCTGATCATGGCTGGGGGTCAGGCAATGGCCCCAGCTTCTCTGATCATGGCTGGGGGTCTGGCAAAGGCCCCACTTCTCCGATCATGGCTGGGGGTCGGGCAATGGCCCCAGCTTCTCTGATCACGGCTGGGGGGCAGGGCAAAGGCCCCTGCTTCTGTGATCATGGCTGGGCATCACTGGGGGGTGGGGCAAAGGCAGCCGTTTCTTTCCTACAGCCTGGGTTTCCGAACACCGACAGCTGCAGGTGGCTTTTTCCATCCTTCCCCATTCGCCTCCCAACATTGTGCCTACATATGCAAATTAGCCACCATCTTTGTTGGCGGTTAACCATCATCGTTCTTGGCAGTTAATGTGCATATCACCCTGATTAGCCAATGGGAAGCGTGTCGGAGGTACGGTTAATTACCATGTTCGTCTCTTATTAGATAGGATAGTCATTCTTAAGATTGTTATATGATACAATATACTACCATGAATTTCATTGACTGGCCCTTTTTTTAATATATTTTTATTGATTTTTTACATAGAGGAAGGGAGAGAGATAGAGAGTTAGAAACATTGATGAGAGAGAAACATCGATCAGCTGCCTCCTGCACATCTCCCACTGGGGATGTGCCCGCAACCCAGGTACATGCCCTTGACCGGAATCGAACCCGGGACCTTTCAGTCCGCAGGCCGATGATCCATCCACTGAGCCAAACCGGCCCCGGCAAGACCGTACCCTTTTATGTAATGATGTTTACTTTGAATTTATATTAGTTCACACAAACACTCCATCCATGCTTTTGTTCCGGCCCTCCGGTCCAGTTTAAGAACCCATTGTGGCCCTCAAGTCAAAAAGTTTGCCCACCCCTGATCTATACTAATAAAAGGGAAATATGCTAATTAGACCAGATGTCTTCTGGACAACAATCTGGACATCCTTCCTGACAAAGCCGGACCTGGGCAAAGCCGCCCACCCATGGTCCTGGGCACCAGAGACTGGGGCTGTGGGCCAGGATAGGGACAAGCTGCCTGCCCTGCGGTTCCAGGTGCCTGCAACTGTGCCTGCAGCTGAGTTCAGGAGAGGGACAAGCTGCCCACCCTGCGGTCCCAGGCGCCAGTGCCTGTGACTGTGCCCAGGCAAAGCCACCCATCTGTGGTCCCTTGTGGCTGCAGCCAGCCCAGGCAAAGCTGGCCCAGGTCCTGGGTACCTGCAGCCAGCCAGAAGGAGGGAAGCCTGGGTCCCGGGTGCCTGTGGCCAGCCAGAGTAGGGAATCCTGGGTCCTGGGTGCAGGGCAAGGCAGAGGCCAGCAGGGGAACAGTTAGGGGTGATCAGGCAGGCAGGCAGAGGTAATTAGGGGTTATCAGGCAAGCAGGCAGAGGGGTTAGTGGCGGTCAGGCAGGCAGGCAGGTGAGAGGTTAGGAGACAGTGGTTCTGGATTGCGAGAGGCAGTCGGACATCCTGCAGGGGGTCCCGGATTGAAGAGGATGCAAGGTTGGTCTGAGTGCACAAATTTTGTGCACTGGGCCTCTAGTATTTATTTTATTTCACTAGGGAACAGATAGAGAAAGTCCTAAGAAACAGAAGTAAATAATCCTAAGTAGACAGTTTGCCTCGAATTCCTTTCACTTAGTATGCACATGTTACTTTTAAGAAACATTAAATGAAATATTTTACATTATTACATTAAAAGTCTCAATCATTTTTGTAGCATACCTATTGTAAATAACAATAAAGTTTCTAATAAAGTAAAATATTTTTTGGTTAGTCTGTGTCCCCAGTTAAATTAAAGTCTAACAACATCCACACTGCACAAAGCCTTTCTTCTCATGTCATTATCTGTACTGTCAGTCACATCTCTCCCTGACTTTGGAGACTTCAAATAGTTGAATTTTAGAACTATGAACTTATTTAGAGGACACTTCTAATGTTAATTTCCTTCGGTTGTTGATAAATGATTATGTAGAGTTTGAACCCTTGAACTCTATCTACAAATTCTTGTGGGCCCTATTATATGACTTTTTCGGGCTAAATAAGGAATCTGTATATTTGCTGAGGACTCTATTTATAAATAGTTAAGGTTTTTCACTTTCCTATCTTCTCAAATAGAATCTAGCTATTTTGATTGTGTATCGAATTGCTATTTATCAAATCTTCAACTCAATTCCATTTTATACCTCTTCTCTGGTCTATAAAATTATTGCTTGTGGCACAACTTATAGCTGGAAAGTTGTTTGTACGGGCATAAAAGTGAGCAATTTAAAGCACATATCAGTTGTCTTATTTATGGGAGGGAGGAGGTGGGAAGTCATCTTAGAAATTTACACCACATTGTATTCCTAGAGCTGTTCATTTTTGCTATTTTATTTGTAAAATTACAACCTTTTGCTATTAAAAATATAAAAATGTTTTTCATAATTTTAAATTTTCTTTTCTAAGGTTTAAGTTGATCTTATTTTTAAATGGTCTGAAAAACCCCAAAAAACTAACTTCTAATTCAATTTACATAAAAAATATTTTATTTTAATAACCCATCAGCTATATAAACACCCAGGTCCCTTTCACTAAATAATTATTACATGCATCTTCTATAAAAACATATCATTTAATTCTCCTGGTCTTTCACTGATTTGAGTTTAATTTCTGGGTCCTTCAATAACTTTTCCATCACTCACTATAATCTTAAACCTTAGGAAACAGCTTCTTTTCCCTTTGTGGTTTTCATAACTTAGTTTATAGGAAACTTTTGGGAATGTTCAAATGTGAGTAAAGTTGTAACTCCAAATATTCACTTGATTTTGACACACAGACAGAAAGAATCATTTTACTGCTATTGGATATACTATGGGTTTCTTTTTCACTTTCCCCTATAATGACAATATGCTAAAGTAAAAGTCAAAAAAGGAAGAAAAAGCAATAATAATAATGAAAAGAGAGAACAAATAGAAGTATGCTCTGAATAAGACAACAACATTTGGTGTATTAATTCATGTATTATAATTAAGTAGTTCCCTAATTAAGTTCTAGAATGCTCACTTCCTTTTTAAAGAAAATTATCTAAATCTAAGTGACAGGAACATTAGTCAGAAGCACATGTAAAATAGTTTCTATTGGCAGGGATTCAGGAAATGAATGCCAGTGTTTCTTAACCTTGATTGTAATGAAAAAGATAAATTATCATTTACACAAAAATTTTACCAGAAGGAGTAGCATATTGTATGTGCCCCATCCTTATGGCATAAGCTATAATTATGTGCCAAAATTATAAACTTTGAAATTACAGCCATTAGATAACAAGATATTGTTGTTGGGCTCTCTAAGATGTTTATAGCAGACTCCTCGATATAAAATAACATACTATGCTCACAGAGTGCAAAGGTGTTCTGAGAATAAACACAAGAATAAATGCTGACCAGAAGTGTTACCTAAAAATTAAGAATTTTAGAATTAACAAAAAATTAAATTTAGTCATACCAATATTATGACTGGAAAGCATAGTAAAAAAAAGAAAAAATATATATATGGTTTCAAATCCCAGGAATAACCAGTGTTAACATTCTGGTACAATTCTAGAGTTTTTCCTTTGTCATACATTATATAAAATTAAAAGTCCTTCATTTTCAAAACAATAAAGCATGTCAAATCTTTAAAAGTAATGATTTTTTATGAAAAACAGTATGGAGTTTTCTCAAAAAATTAAAAATGGAGCTACCATTTGACCCAGTAATCCCACTTCTAGGAATATACCCCAAGAAACCAGAAACACCAATCAGAAAGGATATATGCATGACTATGTTCATAGCAGCACAATTTACAGTAGCTAAGATTTGGAAACAGCCTAAGTAACCATCAGTAGATGAATTGATAAAAAAGCTGTGGGACATTTAACAATGGAAGGTAAAAGATCAACCAAAAGACTTGTATGCATGCATATAAGCAAAACCAATGGACACAGACACTAGGGGGATGAGGGCATGTGCTGGAGGATGGGAGTGGCTGGGAAGAGGTCAATGGGGGAAAAAAGGAGATATATGTAATACTTTCAATAATAAAGAATAAAAAAAAAGTAATGATTTTTAGATCAATTATGTTGAAGTATGCTTCTGTATCATAACAAAATTAACTATCTCCAAGGATTGGATAAGGATGGAGCTTCCTTTTTTAAAATTATAAATTACCTTTCAAAACACAACCCGAATATAAAGATTTTTTTCTAGATCTGGATTATTTTATTCGATTAGTGTTGATGTAAAGAATTTAGCTTGAATCTCTAAGTTAGGTGCTGCCAAATTGTTTTTCCAAGTAGTTAGACTGATTTATCTTCCCACAGTGATGCAAGATTTATCACACCAATATCAAATGTTATTTTTTACCTTTGATAACTTATATGCAAGAAATTGTAAATGCCTGCATTTAGTATATGATTTTTTATAAATGTTCTCATATTACACCTTTTTTTCTCTTTAATTAATAATAGTTTCTGCTTTTTTGACATACGTATGTCAAAGGTTTTTGTAAAAATAATTTTGTTTTAAATCAAGTTTAGTTTCCTCTAAAGATTTCATGATTGCTCTAAGAATCTACATTTCAAAGAATTTATTTTTATCATTTACCTCTATCTAGAATTGGTTTTCGGTACATGCTTTTTAAAAATAGACATTTACTCTTTCATAGATATGTATATGAAATATTTTTATTATATACCAAATTAAATTATTTGATATAATGCAGTTTGTTTCAAATCTATTCATTTTAGGTTTTGTTATTTTATGCCAGCATCATCAAAAATGCCTTCAATCCCTGTCTTTACCCTGCTGCTAGAATATTCCCTTCCTTCTCTCTGACAGTCTTCCAGCCAGAATTTCTGCTACTTGAAGTTTCAGGATACCCTATGTTACTAGAAACCTGTGTTATTTGTGGGCTGTGGCTATTTCTAGACTTGCCCATTTTCCCACAGAGCTACTATTTTAGCCTCTATGGAAAAAAATTTAATGAATAAATATTTAATCCACTGTAATTACTGAGAAAATGAGATTAAAATATGTGTTTTAGTCTTTCTAACATGAAAGATTGGAAAAAAACAAAGATATCTTTTTCAGAAAAAATATTATCTGAGACAGTTTAATAACAGAATATATATATATATATGCGTAATATGCTAAGTGTCCAACCATTTGACCATTTTACTGGTTTCTATGATCACAGTGACCACCAGGGGGAAGATACTCCGACTGGTAGGTTAACTTGCTGCTGGGGTCCAGCTGATCTGGACTGGGTAAGACAGGCCAGATACTCCCTGGAGCCCTCCCATGGTCCCTCCTCAGCCTCTAAAATATTTCTTCTAAATAATTTCCTTTCAATGTGCATGAACCTGTGTACCAGGCCTCTAGTATGATTATAAAAAAATCATATATTGATTGCTGAAAAAAA
>NW_006293953.1:811214-813922 GCF_000327345.1 Myotis davidii
TAGTTTTCGAAAGTAGATTCCATATTATAATAGCTAATAAAAAAGATTTTTTCAAAAATCACCTCTGAAGTTGGAACAATGAAGGAAACCCTTGCCTAAGAAGTTCCAGTGTATCTGTGAAGGTACCCAAGGACAATTTAAGGATATATGGTCCTATTGCTATGTTTAACTCTGGGGTCTTAAGTTAAAATGCCCACAACTGAATTTCAGCTATTTAGAAATCCATTGCTGGACAATTTACTAGCAAAAAAGAGATATATAGATTATTCTGAGGGACAGAAAAGGCTGAAAAACATTAGTAAAACACCAGCTGGCAGACAAGATAGAGGGACAAAAAATGGAAAGGACAGGTGATGGAGACAGATGGAGAAACCAGGATGGAAAAAATGGTATTAATACAAGTATGTCAAGGGCACAAATCCTGTAATTTATGAGCAGGTCTTGAAGTTTAGGTATGGATGGTATTAAGCTTATTAAAATGCAATAAAGATTATGTTGCTGCGTAACTGACAGTGAAAAGAGAAGCGGGCAGATATTAGCAAATATATGAAATGTAGTGAAATGTAGATAAAAGGAAAGCTGGATAAAAAAGGAACTAGGAGGAACCAGGATGATGCATAAGCTTTATGTTTCCTCCCGAGAAGAGCCATATCTGAAACAGGATAAATAAAACCTGATGCATGGAGATGTAACAGCATTTAGATAGATGGCCCCTTCCCATTTAGATAGGCCTGAATATTTCCCATTACTTAGAAAGGAACTGAGATCAAATCAGTTTAAATGCTACGGAGGAACAGCCAGAACTGTTCGGCTTAAATCTTACCTGAATTTTTAGACAGCATGCTCGTCTCATTGTGAAAATCATTTTGTGAGTCCCTACATTTCGGAGCAATACTAAAGATACCGTTGTTCAGGTCCACAGGAAACTGACCATTCAACAAATATTTATTGAGTTATGACTATGGGCCTGAGGTGGGCTAGGCAGTGAAGATTGGATTAGCAGAACAAAGGGGTGAGGGGAGTGGGATGTGGTCTCAATTTTCATGCAGCTATTGTATAGTGAGGGAGAAAAAAATTAAGGAAAATTCCACAAACGAGTGTCCTTTATATAAGTTGTAATAAAATTCATAAAGAAATAATACAAAGTGCTATGTGAGTATATAGCAAGGGTGTGTGGGACAGTGCTAGGCAAGAGGACTGGAAACAAGGCCCACCTGAAAAATAGTTTGATCCAAGGTCTGAAGGAGAAGTTGGAATTCGCTAGGAGAGGGGAAGAACGGGAAGCTGGGATGATGGGGGCTAAGAGAGTGGGAACCGAAGGTAATGGGTGACATCAGAATGTGGTTTTCATGTTTTATAATATTTATTGGGTTTTAGGATCAAGGTTACAACAGCTAATAAATGATGAGAATATATCTTGTTGCTCTCTTCTATAGAAGAATCTGTAACACCAGTATCATTGACTTTATTGATTCCTTAAATGCTAGGTACAATTTGACAGGGGAGCTATATGAGTTTCCATTGTGGCAAGACTTTTAATTACAGATAATTATTTAAATATTTATAGTACTACTTTAATATGCATATATTTATGGTGATAAAATAATATAACATAAAAGTGCTATATTAGACATTTGTAGCGTATAATTAAGTAGCATTCATTGCATATGCAATGTTGTGCAACCCTCAACACTATTCCCAAAACTTTTCATCAATATAAATAGGACCTGGTAACCATTAAGCAATAACTAGCCATTCCTATCTCCCACGTCTCTGGTAATCCCTAACCCATTATCTGCCTCTATGAATTTGCCATTTAATTATTTGGCATAATTAAAATCATGTTCTATGTTCCCATTTGTATTTGGCTTAGCTCCCTCCCCCTCTTGGGTTATTAACAATGATTTTTTTTCCCTCTGTGTTATGTATTTATTTATCAGCCAAAGAATATAAATGAATATTTGCATAACCCATGGACACAGACAAGAATGTGGTAAAGGCCTCGCCGGGGCAGGGGCTGGGTGGAGGGAGGCAGAGGAGGGGAAATGGCGCACATCTGTAATCGAGTCAACAATTTAAAAATTACAGATGAATATAAATTGAGGAAGTTACTGTGGTAATTCTGAAAGCATAACTTTAATATTTCCTGTAAAATGTTACAATAAAAGTGCATTTCACTTCTAGGAAAAAATATTTATTATTGAAATTTAGACAAACATGGCCTCATTTCCTAACACAAAACATACAACCCAGACCAACACACACAGGCTTTAGAGAAGGCTGTCAAGTACTTTGATGGACAGGGAGGAATGAACACAGCTTGGTGGGCTTTAGCTTTCATTTGCAGGGATCAGGGGAAGACTCTAGCCCATACCTGGGAAGTTGCAGGGGTAAGAATGCAATAAGCCAGTGCATTCTGTACGCGGACTCACAGCACTGCACCTGATGCAGAACCAGCTGCAGGAGCCAGGAGAGCAGAGCCTGGGCAGCTGGTGCAACAGGCCAGAGGAGCTGGGGAAGGTCCTCTTCAAACAGGACCGTGCCCTGCAGGGCATGAGGGAAGGCTGGGCCAGGCTTGCAAACCCTAGCTCTGTGAAGGCACGGTCTCTTTCCTTGTCTGAACTTTCCAGGAAGGCAAAGTGCTTTGCACCAGCAGATTCTCTGAGTGGCCCGGCTGGTGGCTGAGGGACTGCCTCTGTGTCACAGCC
>NW_006293953.1:814010-824991 GCF_000327345.1 Myotis davidii
TTTCTTTTTCCCTATATAGAATTTACAGATATGTATCTCCAAATGCTGCATCCCGATTTGTTTGTTCTGGCCAAACATCCTATTCATTATTTCTCTCTCACCTTACAGAATCTGTTATTAGGTATATTCATTGAGCCTTGTTTAAGATTATATTATTCACTGCAATGTATTCTATGAAGATTCTTCTTGAATATGCTTAAGTCCCTTTATATTACTTCTGGTACTCTGTCCAATTGTTGAAGCTTAGATTTTTATCCTCTTTAATGTATAAATGCATATTTTTATCTTCAGCCAGAGTCAGTCCCAACATATGTAATTTCTATGTATCGAAATTTGTAATTTCTATCTATATCATTGTTCCCATTTCTAAAGTTCTTGCTCAGGTAATTGTGCCACCTCTTTTGTGTGGTTACATTCATTTGTGTGGGCAGTATAGTATCATTGAAACAGTATTTGCAGAAGTAATTTGAGGATAAGCATGCTGTTATGATAACATCTCACCCTAGAAAATGATTCTCATTTACTTCTGTCATCTGTGGCCTTAGAATCTTTATTTAACTTAATCCAATCACATGGTTTGAGATATCCTTGGCTATTCATATTATTTAAAACCGGACTTCATTATGCGTGAAGGCGGATTTTATTCCATTTAATTTTACTCTTAGAATGAAGGTTTTGGGGTCCTGGTCCACCTTACATAGATTAGGGTGATTATTAAAATCAGGTTGATTCTTGATCTCCCAGGGGGATATACATGACGGATATGGATTATTATACAAAAATAGATATCTTTTGTTCAAAGAATCATTCTTTGTTGAGAAAATCCTAAATATACCTCATTATGAAGCAGATGAAATCATACAACTCAAGCAATGCCTCCTCCACCTATGGATACAGTAACCCTTCTAGGTTACCAAAGAGAAAAGCGTATGTAGCATTTATTCTGCTAATTCATGGGAGACATATTTTACTTAAATAACCAAGCAAGCACATGTCCTTTAGCATGTCAGACGACTAATCACATTTATTGGTGAAGGCGTCTGAGCACTTTGAGTTGCATAAGGAGTCATTGTGGCTTAGACAAGAGTGCAGAGCTGCCTAAGGGATATTTATCTGTCGCTTTGTGCCATGAGCTAAGGGTAAAATGCAGAAGCGGATGCAGTCTTCAGGCTGCAGGATGTCTTACTCTGTTAAAAAGACTTTTATTATTTAAAAATTATAATGAGGGTGGAAATACCTTTTATCTTACCATAAGGCTTGGCGTTATTAAACAAATATATAACTGCGTTAAAGAACACAGTGTCATTGCTATATCAGTTTTTAGTTCTTGCTGTGAACATTAACGCTAGCATTACCAAAAGCATATACACAGGCGAGTTAATTTTTGATACTAAATCATATAACTGCAAGCACTCTGCCTGGGGCTGAAGAGCCCCAAGGTTTTGCCATAGCTATGTTTGTAACTGGCTGTGTGATTATGGAAAGTTGTTGGAAACCATTCCACACATGTAAACTAAGGACCATAATTACTGCCTAAAAATGCATTAGGTATTCAAAAGTTTGTGATACAAATATTATAAATAAACATCTCTAGTCTACCTAATTACAGCGCATTCTCTATGGTGTGTGTGTGTGTGTGTGTGTGTGAGTTTGAAAATGAATTATATTTCTTAAAGGGTAGGGTTTAGAACATTTTATTTTTGGTTCATTACTATAGTATCTGGCACACTGCTGACTGCAAACTATCTGAATAGGACAGATGTACCTCTTCCTTCTGTATGATGGGAAAAACGCTGGTATCTTCAAAGAAGAACCAAAAGATGATTGATGTAATATTCTCTGAATGTAATGATTTCATTTTTAAAATCTGAAAAAGGTTGACATCCAAATAAACCTTTTTTCAGTGAAACTGGTGATTAAACAGAAACAACTTACATTTTGGTTGGGAATTTGAAAAAAAATATATATATATGCTAGTATAATAGTGGTTGCAAGGGTCATTAGTAGTGCAGTTATTAGTTTTCTCTAATCATTCTTGAAAGATATTTGCCCTTATTGAAAGAATAATAAATTTCATTTTATCTGAAATATATGCCATATTTAGTATTTATTGGCACAGAGAAAAATGTGTTTTTATATATTAACTAGTATACTAACTAGAGGCTCAGTGCATGAATTCGTGCACAGATAGGGTCCTTCAGGGTAGCCTGTAGAGATTGGGCCCCAGCTCATGCCCCCAACCTCGGAGTCTCAGTTTGTGCCCCCAGCCTTGCAGCCCTGCAGCCCCACCTGGCACCCTGCTTTGGCCTGGCACCACCCCTCACCTGCTCCACCATCCTGCCTGTGGGTTGATTGGTTGGGGCTGGGCCACTGCCACCACTGCTGGTTGCTGTCTGTGGGGCGATCAGTTGGGGCCAGAGACCCCCCCCCCTCCCGTGCCCAGTTCTTTTGGTACCTGGGATTCGGGTGGTGGCCCTGCCACCCGCTCCAGCTGCTGGTCACCCTCTGCAGGACAATCAGGCCCCTGCTCCCACCCACCTTGACCTGGCATCGCCCACTACCTGCTCCACCATCCTGCCGCAGTCCCACTCTCATTGGGGCCCATAGGGTCCAGCAGCACTTCCACTGCCAGCACTGCGTCGCCAGTGCCTGCCATGTTGCATGCCGCCCCCCTGGTGGTCAGCACACATCATAGTGAGTGGTTGAACTCTCAGTTGAACGACCACCCGAGGGTACAATTTGCATATTAGGCTTTTATTATATAGGATATATATGTATGCATTGGACTGTATGTGTGTCTAAGGGAGAGAGAGAGGGACTATTTCTGCTTAATGGATGAAATAAAAATTGAACAGCTCTATGAATATATGACACAACTATAAAGAAAATACAGTATATGGAAGAACTGAAGCTCTATGCGAGCACAGAAATGACATTTTAGAGTACTCAGAAACATGAAGGCTGTTCTGATATTCTCTTTGGTATGTAGGAGATGAATAAAAGTTTGAATGGAAAATAATACAGTTTATTAAATTGAATACATTTCAAAGATTTTTTTTTGCATAACGGAAAAGATGCTCTGAATGAAGTTATTTTTAAATAATAGATTAAAATGTTAATTCATCACCACTGAATTGATGGAGAAAAGAGGCTACGTTTGCATGAAATATACGGTACTAGGAGGAGAAATTGTGTCTATGTGGGAAAAGATGGAATATTTTAAGAAGAAATAGAACTTTGATAGCTATGATCATTAGTAAGTAATTTTATTTTCAAAAGAATATTAACTTAATCACATATGTCCACATGAAATTAAATGTCTATTTTATTATCATTTAATTCAGGATATTAGCAATGAAATATACTGTGAAGAACTTGCCTTCAAAAGATTGAAAGCAGACCTTATAATTTCCATCTTATGTGGGAATTATTTATTTGGAAAAACTATCATTTTTTTAAATTAGTTATTATGAGTAGAGAAAAAGTAATAGAAATAAAATATGTGCCTGATAGCAAGATAATCACTAAGTGCAATAGCAATAAATTAGCATCAATACTATATTATAATTAAGTTTACTAGAGAAGATTTTACATAATAACCAAATTCATCTTATATCCTCTGATGAAAGAAATTAGTCCTGAGGTTGGATAAATCATCTCCCTATAATGCCTGTGAATCTATTATCAAACTTTAAAGGTGTTTTATTATTTCAAGAATTTATTTTCATTGTAAATGTGGTTTTTCAAAACCCCTTTTCAATGTTTTATTTTCCTCTAAAATATTTATTTTTCAATGTAAAATCAACTTTAGGATATATTTTTTCTACAACATATGAACAAGTAATGAATATAGAATTACTCAGAAACAAGTATTTCCCCTTTATTTGAATGACACCATGAAAATCAGGGGGGAAAATATAGTCGTAACTCCAAAATTTGATTTTGCTAGAGCTAATTCAAATAAAAGTATTAAATTTATTTACAATTTGGGAGTCATATTTTGAAATATATTAAAAGGTGGAATGCTAGTTTTTTCAAGACACAATTAATTTTGTTGAGTGTTTTAAAAATGTACCTCTCTTTCATGTTGTGTGTGTGCACATTTGAAAAGGGTGTTAATTTAGTCTCAACAGATATGAACATTAGAAAAGAAGGGGAGACAAATTCCTGAAACATGCATATCCATTTCTTTCTACCAAAGTCACCAGTTTTTCTTTATTTTATGGAAGAAAAATTGACATTATATTTATCTACATATATTACATATATGAGTATAATATGTAGTATATAATAAAAGGGTAATATGCAAACGGACCCTAACAGCAGAATGACTGGGAATGACTGGTCACTATGACACACACTGACCACCAGGGGGCAGATGCTCAATGCAGGAGCTGTCCCCTGGCAGTCAGTGCGCTCCCACAGCGGGAGCTCTGCTCAGCCACAAGCCAGGCTGATGGCTGCCAGCACAGCGGTGGTGGCGGGAGCCTCTCCTGCCTCCTCAGCAGTACTAAGGATGTCCGGCTGCAGCTTAGGTCTGCTCCCTGCAGGTAAATGGACATCCCTCGAGGGCTCACGGGCTGCCAGAAGGATGTCTGACTGTCAGCTTGGGCCCGATCCCCCAGAGAGTGGGCCTAACCCAGCAGGTGGACATCCTCTGAGGGGTCCCAGACTGCAAGAGGGCATAGGCTGAGCTGAGGGACCACCCCGAGTGCACAAATTTTTGTGCACTGGGCCAGTAGTGTAGTATATTTATGTAACATATGTGGAACATGAGAAAGAACTTGAATCAATTTAAGAGAAGCACTGCAACACAACAAAAACAGCCTGAGTGAGAAAAAAAAAAAAAAACAACGTTCAATTTCAGTTACCCCCAGATTTTTCATTGATAGCATAGTTATACTCGAAAGTCCTGGGTTTTCTCACTTTTTGTCTTCTTATGTAATTCTAGGATGTATAATATTAAGTCATTCTTCAAACTGTATCAATCACATGTAAGAAACTTGCATTGCTTTGTATAAAATAGTAATTTCTGTGCATGTCTATATTGATCAAGAGACTTATTCCTGAATGAGATTCTTATCTTTGTATTTGCTACACCATCTAAATATATCTGTTGAACTCAGTGAAACTTTCATACACGTAAAGATATGTGAAACATTTCTCCTAAATTTGCATTTCAGAAAATTAAACTTGAAAAGTTGCAAGAATATTGCAATGAGCATTTATCTATCAACTATAGATGTATCTCTCTCTACTTTGTGTCAACATTTCCTATTGATGCTTTCTCTTTTTCTTCTTCTTTCCCTCCATCTCTATAAATGTGTGTGTGTGTGGGGGGGGCACACTTGTGCATGTGTGTGGCCACACATTACTCTCCCTGAAATGGTACAGCATGGCAGTTAACAGGAAAGCATGTATCATCAATAATAAGTATATTCTCCCACATAAATCAATATAATGAACACAACTTTCCATAGTATCCTAGAGCTGTTCCTTTTTATGACCCAGGATGTAAGGCAGAATCTTTTATTACTGTTACTTGTCATGAATTTAGTTTTCCTTCCATCTAGAAGAATCTCCCCAAGTATTTTTGCCTTTCATGACATCGAAGCCTTCCAAAAGTATGTAATTGAGTTTCTAAAATCTGCTTTTCCCACAGAAGCATTTTATTTGTTGGTTTTGTATAAGTAGGAATGCACATGTAAGTTACGTATATAAATTAGAGTGATAAAAGCTAGTT
Organism: Myotis davidii; assembly: GCF_000327345.1. Taxonomy (NCBI): domain Eukaryota; kingdom Metazoa; phylum Chordata; class Mammalia; order Chiroptera; family Vespertilionidae; genus Myotis; species Myotis davidii. The sequence goes on from NW_006293953.1 coordinate 819,754, forward strand.
CTCACCAATTCAGTAGGATAACCACATTAAAAATAATAGAGCTTTTTCTCCCTAAGGAATCTCATTTGTATTGATTACTTAAATATAAAAGGTAGTATAAAGAGAAAACAAACTCTTATCACATATTTTTCTAACTTCTTCACAAAAATTAAGTCATTTTCTAAATCAAATAAAGGGTTTGATTTAAAGCAGTTTTGCTAATATATAGGAATAATGAAAACTGATTAGTGTGATTTACTGTATGCTTTCCTTAAATGCAATAAAATATAGTTATTAGATTTTCTGTACTGTGCTTGAGTATGTAAAATTTGGCATGTATTTATCTACCCTGTAATTTCATGGTGTTACAATGTTATTACTCAATAATGACTTAGCAATTACTCTATAATTACCCGATCACTGAATAGTAATTATCACATAATTAGAAGATCAATTTCCCAAGATTGAAAAATATACAGCAATTTGGGCCATATGAACAGTGCTTGTAAATGTAAATGTGTTTATAAGATTATTATTTGCATATAAAATAAAACGAATAAATATAATTTAGAATCCTATAACTAGATTGCAAGACAAGTTGAAGATTAAGTTTATAAGAAATAGGCAGTCATGTGCTTATGATAATAAAACAATTATTTACCTCTCATTAAAAACTTATTAGTAAAACATTGCTGTTATGTATAAGTAAGGTACATTCTTAAAAACAGTTGGCATTAGGAATTAATAAGTGATAGTTTTTATTAGTGGGAAAACAATAAACATAACACAGCTAAAGAGAATTCCCTCCATATGTCATTATATAAAAATATTATTCATAAACATTTGAATAAAAATCCAAATAACAACATTAAGTGAAATAATTTGGGTATCATTATTTTTGTTTTGCTTGTGCTATGTGCTAATATATATTTGGTGATGCAATTTCTCTTTAAATTAAAATAGTTAAGTAAATAATATTTATATCTATTCAGAATATCACAGATTCTTATTATTGATCATTAATTTTTCTGGAATATGATGCTTTTACTTTTGCTCTGTACCCTAGAAATACCTTCTTCCAGGTCCATCTATAACGTGTTTACTGGAAAGATTGAGGAGTCCTTTGTACCTGCCACAGATAAAGGGACACTGGTTCTGTTTGTAACAGGACTTAAATATTTTCTTCTTTTCATCTTGAAATTCCCTGGCAGTGTGAAATTTGAAGGTGTATTAATAGAGTTGTAATGTAAGCCAATAAGTACAAATGAGGAACAAAAGGGAACAAACACGTCCTAACATCCGCAGACTCATTTATGGAGTGTCAACTGTGTGTAGATTATACATAAGAATATAGTTCATACAAACAAGACTTTCATACTCATTATTCCTTCTCTGGAGCAGTCCACCTCTCTGCACGTTAAAAAAAAAAAAAAGCCAAAGTTAAAGCCAGGTCTATTTCATGTCTTTTGTTCATTGTCTTATTTTCAACTAAGGTAGTATTGTTTAAAAAACGCTCTCTTGGTTAAACCATTGAACATGGATTCCAACTACATTTGAAAGAAAGACTTAGAGTAGCCTACCAGCAAGTCCTGTTGAGAGCAATGGTACTCCTGGAAAATTACTCTCTATTCAACTATTGACTTTCATCTCACTTATTTGTATTGTAGTCCCTTGGAAATATACTACCAATATTATCAGGCAATTGCACTTGGTACATAGGCAAACAGGTGTTCAGAGCCAAATGAGATGTAAAGAAGTTAGTAGAGGACTTAAACCCAGTGTGAGTGGCAAAAGTAGATTAAGAATTGATGGGACACTAAGGATGATAAGATGATGTCACTGTTAGTAGCATATCTTACTTGTGACCACAAAGAGTAGAGATGCTTGCCCCCCAGCCAGCTGTGCTGCTGTAGCTACATCTGAGAAAGATGCCAATTGCTACCTGCATAAAGGACCTGATTCATAAGACCTATATTGTTGGAAAATGGTGAGGGCTAAAGTGATGGGGGAGGGGAAGCATTGAGGGGTGACATCCCCTCCCAGTACCTCTTCCTTGGCCAGGGCCTCACACTGTCCCCCTCAGAGTCTCTCAACAGGCCCATGGGCAGAGCAGAACGGGATGACTAGCTCCATTTTACAGTTGCGGAAGTGTCAATTTTATAATGCCAATTTTCTCTAAATTAATCTATAGATTCAATGTAAGAAAAACCAATTTTTTTTCAAAGCTCTAGAACAGTCAAATCAAACCTATGGTTTTAAAGAAATGATTGCACTTTCTTCTGGGCACAGATTGTGGGAATTGACTACAAGGAGTATCTGGTGTGGCTCCGTTACTGAGCATCATCCCATGCACTGAAGGGTTGCTGGTTTGATCCCCAGTTAGATGTGCGTGTGGCAGGGGGTTGGCAACTGATGTTCCTCTCTCACATCAATGTTTCCCCCTCTCTTCCTTCCTTTTTTTCTAAAATGAATAAAAACATATTTAAAAAAAATGGTAATGTTCTATATCTTGATAAATGTTACATTTACACAGGCTTATGTAATTGTCAAAACTAAGCAAATGTACTATTGAGATCTGTGCTTTTCAATGTATATACATTTTAAATCCAATTGGTAAATAAACACTGAGCATTAGTTTAAAACTATATATACTGAAGTGTTTAGGAAAAGAATATAGAAGCCTGCAATTTATTTGGAAAATCCAATAGGTGTTGACTCCGACCTCATACCAGAAACACAAAAATAGAGAACCCACAGAAGAAATATTTGCAAAGCATATATAAGATAATGGATTAATACCTAGAATATAAGAACTCTTACAAGTCAACCACAACAAATAATTTTAAAAAATGGGTCAAAAACTTGACTATACATTTCTTCAAAGAAGACATACAAATAGGCAATAATCTCAAGAAAATATGCTTAAGATCACTAGTCATTAAGAAAATGTAAATTAAAAACACAATGAGATAGTACCTTTCCTGCACTAGTATGACTTTTTTTAAAATAAGAAAATAAAAATTGGTGAGAATGTGGAGATAATAAAATGCCAATTCATTCTGGTGGGAATGCAAAATGGTACAGCTACTATGAAAAACAGTTTGCTAGTTCCTCAAAAAGTTAAACACAGAATTACCATATGCTTCAGCAATTCCACTTCTAGGTATATACTCAAAAATAACTGAAAACATGGACTCAAACATGTACTTGAGCGGCAATGTTCATAGCAACCAATGTTCACAACAAACATTAAATATTCACAATACCCAAACAGTGGAAACAACCCAAATATCTGTATAAGGATAAATAAATAAAATGAGATATATAAAATTATGGTTATATTATGCAGGCTTAAAAGGAATGGCATTTTAATACCCACTATAATATGGATGAGTCTTAAAAACATTATGCTAAGTAAACTAAGCCAAACACAAAAGTTAAAATATGAAAAATTTCACTTAAGTAGAATAGGCAAATTTATTGACATAAAAAATTGAAGTTACTAGGGTCAATAGGGAAGGGAATGGGGAGTAACTAATTTAAAAGAAGAAAGTTTGCCCTAACCGGTTTGACTCAGTGGATAGAGCATTGGCCTGTGGACTGAAGGGTCCCAGGTTCAATTCCTATCAAGGGCAAAAGCTAAGGTTGCAAGCTTGATCCCCAGTGGGGAGCATGCAGGAGGCAGCCAATCAATGATTCCCTTTCATCATTGATGTTTCTCTCTCCCTCTCCCTTCCTCTCTGAAATCAATAAAAATATATCCTATATAATAAAACCCCAATATGCAAATAAACTGAATGGCAGAACAACCAGTTGCTATGACATGTGCTGACCACAGGGGGCAGACTCTCAATGTAGGAGCTGCCCCCTGGTGGTCAGTGCACTCCCACAGAGGAGCACTGCTCAGCTAGAAGCCGGGCTCATGACTGGTGAGTGCAGCAGCAGTGGCAGGAGCCTCTCCACCTCCACTGAAGGTGGGTGGTAAGGAGTGTGGGGTCCTGGACTGGGATAGCCCTGGACTGAGAGAGGGATGTCCGTCTGCCGACTTAGGCCCTATCCCTCGGGGCATCGGGCCTAAGCCGGCAGATGAACATCCCCCGAGGGGTCCTGAACTGTGAGAGGACACAGGCTGGACTGAGGGGGACCCCCAGTTCACGAATGTCATGCATCGGGCCTCTGGTTTATAATAATAAAAGTGAAATATGCTAATTAGACTGGACATCCTTCTGGTCATCCTTCCACCCTTCCAGACGAAGCCAGGGCTATGAGGGAAGCCCGGGCCCCAGGTGCCTGCAGGCAGCCAAAGGGAAGCCTGGGTCCCGGGTGCCAGAGGGAAGCCAGTGCTGGCAGCCAGAGGAGGGAAGGCCTACTCTTGCACAAATTTCGTACATCGGGGCTCTAGTTTAAAAATAAAATAAAAAGAAGAAATTTTTTGTGTAGGATAAAGAAATGATTGGTAGTGACAACTATGCAACACTGTGGGTGTACTTAAAGTCACAGAATTGTGCACTTAAAATGGTTAAAATGCTAAATTTTATGATATATAGTTATAATAAAAATATGTCAAAATGTATCACAAACCAAATCATAAAACCTGAAGCCAAAATTTCTATACTCAAACACATGAGAAAATCATATATACATATTTGTATATGCATACAACTACATAAATTATATATCTGCCCAGCCGAAACCGGTTTGGCTCAGTGGATAGAGCGTCGGCCTGCGGACTGAAAGGTCCCAGGTTCGATTCCGGTCAAGGGCATGTACCTGGGTTGCGGGCACATCCCTAGTGGGAGATATGCTGGAGGCAGCTGATCGATGTTTCTCTCTCATCGATGTTTCTAACTCTCTGTCTCTCTCCCTTCCTTTCTGTAAAAAAATCAATAAAATATATTTTAAAAAAATTATATATCTGCCCAAAGTCCTCCAAAATTATATATTTATGCAAATGTGATTATGTAATATAGGTTTGGAGAATCTACTTTGTTTTAGACAACTGGCCACAGAAAATATGTTGATATACAAAGTGATAAAGTCTTTAGTCTCAAAACCGGTACTTAAGACAGAGTTCAGTAATGGGATAGAGAGTAGTGCTGTGTCATTTTTAAAAGACCATTTATGGGAGGACACCATGAGAAGGGATTATTAGAGAAAAATACGTGAATTAAGTCAAAGAATTAGCCAGGAAAATACCTGATAGAAGTATTTTTGGCAGGGGAGACAAGTGAAAACACTCTGAGATCCTAATGCAAATGC
>NW_006293953.1:825886-836922 GCF_000327345.1 Myotis davidii
AAGAGAGATGCTCTGTTATTATAACAAAATATATAAAAATAAAGGATTTTCAAATTCTTACTGATAAGGAATAGGATTCAAGAAGCCTTTGTTACTAGAACATTTTTAGGGTTTTTATGTTTTGGTAATCTAAAATATCAGGTATCACCAAACATTTTAATTATCCATCTCTATGCAATTTAATAGATACAAATCTCACTGTAAAGTTCTACCGATTACTACACAAGCTTCCTTATTCTGTTTGCCTCTCAGTTTCTTAAGACTCATTAGCCGTCAAATCCAGTGAGCAAGCAAGAAACATCCAAATAGCCAATATTTCGAACGGGTATTACAGCAGCCTTAAAAAACCTGACGTTTATGGATTTTGTTTAAATATGATGGATATCGGACGCCTCATTAATTCTTAAGAGGCCAGGAAGATAGTGTATTATTGCCTTTATGTACACAAGAGCTGAAAATGTTGAAACATGAGTGAGTTTCAGAATATATATCAAGATAAAAATCAATGTCTTCCAGGTTAATCTCCACTATACATTTACCATAGTGAGCAGTTTTCTCAGTGTGACTCCAAAACCTCCAATTCAGACTAGAAAGCATTACATTCAGGCTGGTCAACTCTCTCATAAGAGTTATGGAATGTACTGAATTAGGGTCTGAAATGAGAACACTAAAATTGATTAGCAGGCTGTCATATCAGGTAAGAGGAAAGGAAATACATATTTGCAGTTAAGCTGAAGGGAGAATAGGTTAATTTTTAACATATTTGAATAGAGCAAATGTCAGAGTAAAAGGGGGATTATTTATTTTGGTACAAGGTAGCTGGAAGTACTGGGATGAAGTATAGGAAAAAAAGGATATTTTGGTGAAATTGGAACTGTACAATATATGTAGTCTCAGTAAAAAAAAAAAAAAAGTAGTAAAAATAAAATATACTGGCCTAGTTCTAAGAAATGTGTTAAACTCAAGTGGCAGAAATGAGATGTTTTTTCCTTTTTTTTGCTACTATTTCTTACAATAGTTTTTTAGTGTATGTGTTGTGGGGGTTTAGGGGGTCTTGGAAAAATTGCCATGTATCATTTCACTCTAGATTTCAAACCAGGTGCATCCAGGAACCAAAATAAAGTAATATATGGATGTATCACTTATTTGAATTGCAATAAAACAACATTACTTAAACTGTATTACAAACTTCAGTGGAAAGAAACCTAATATCTGACCAGCCTGTGTGGCTCAGTGGTTGAGCATCAACCTATGAACCAGGAGGTCACAGTTCGATTCCCAGTCAGGGCTCAAGCCAGGGTTATGGGCTCAACCCCTAGTAGGGGGCATGCAGGAGGCAGCCAATCAATGATGTTCTTATTTTTAAAAAGAAACCTAATATCTGTATTTAAGTTAAGTGAATTTCAAAATTCGTACTCTGAACTCTAAAAGAGAGAAGAAACGAAGGCAAAATTACAATACTGACAACAGCAGCCATTGTAAAAATACCAAAAATAAGTTCAATTCTACTATGTCCAACTGTGAACCAGGAGAGTAAGGCGTGAATTTATTGCATCCTCATTGGACTCAGTTCATGAACTTCCCACAGAATGAGAGCATCATGCTGCTCTCTGTGTTAATCTAGTGTTAAAAATAAGAATGTTTATATGATGCAGTCTTTATATACAAGCTAAAGGTTATATCTGGTGCTTTATTGAGGAAACAGAGATCTCTTCTTACAATGGAGGAAAAAGAGGCTGTCTTGGACATATAGACTTGCTTAAGGAATTTGGTGGAGTGATTTTGGCCCACAGGAAATTGTGCCCTTAATATTGACTTCAGAGCTTAATCCCTGTATAAGATGCAACTCCACTCTATTCAAGTTAACCCCTATGATTATCACACCATTAGGCAGGCCTTCCATAGAACCCACTTATGCAGAGGAAATTAGTAAGTATGGAAATAATATAACGTGCCTAAGACCAAAATAGTAATCTCATCAGTGGCAGAAGCCTTGTCTAAACCCAAACCTACTTGCTATCTAAACCTGTGCTCTTATCTACTTCCCTACAAGGGAAGCTCTTTAAATCCTGTGTTCTGTGCATTAGGGATAACACATTGCCAGACTCCAGGGGGAACAATGTACACACAAGAAGGATCATGTACTGGAAACATGGGGGCCCAGCTGTGTAATTTAGAGTCGCTGTGATTATTGGAGTGGGTCCTAGTAGATGGTTTATAATTGTTTAAACCATATGTGCTTCAAAAAAACACTTTCAGCGTTAAGCTTAGCTTTCTCATTCTCAGAAGCTCAAAATGGTGCTCACCTCACACTTGTCATAGACCCATACTTATTTTTCATAATAGATATAATCATGAGCATTTGATCATTGGGACATTAAAAGTATGGTCCAGTTTGGGATTTACAATCCCGTACTGTCTAGTTATTTTCTTCTTGATTAGTAGGTTTTACAGAATCTGTTTTTTAGGGATTGCTAAATGAAACACTCCTTTTAAAAATGGTGCATCTTCAGGAACTTAATGAAATATTTCAAGACTTCATGGTCAAATCATATTTAACAGTTCTTTGAGTTTTACCAATCGCCTGAATTGAAAGGCATCACAAAACAATTAAGCATCTTTTGGTGACAAAAGATGAATAAAATGTCTTAGATCTTGGTTCCAAATGCACAACATGATACAAGTTGGAAAGGAAAGTGGACTCATTGCTGTTTGGCTCCAAATCTCTGTATTGCTGGCCGCTGTGAAGGAATTATGTCTTCAGCAGGCAGACACTGACAGGGATACAGAGCTGTTTTGGCAAGCACTTTTGCAGTTGGCCTTCTCCAGTAGGTGCACCAAGATGATGAAAGGCCCCAAATAAATGAACAATTCTTTTTTATATTTCCTCTCACCTTAAAGTCATTGGAAATAAAGTTTAAACTGAGAATAGATTCAAAAATGCAAATAAACAATGACTCAACAGGATAACTGGGAGGATGTGGGGAGCACTGAAGCACATTAATTTCTACCTGGCATAGTAAAAAAAAATAATTAAACACTTGTTTATTAAAAGATCATTATATGCTGGGCATTGGGCTGATAAAAAGTTTAATACATGGCTTTTGTTCTAATGGAGAAACACAGCACAATAACAAATACCTACAGTAAGATGAATGGTTTATGGATAATATGAACAAAAAGCAAGGGGCACTAGAGCCTGTTAGTCCCTAATCTTACCCTAATTCTCTTTTTATCTTTGGGTTGCTACTTCATAACTTCGTAATTTATCTTTGGGTGAGACATTTAATCTCTGTGACATGTGCAACAATTCAGAGATTGGAATCCCTCTGCCTCCAGAGGAATTTGAGTAAAGAGGACAACAAAGTTAAGATTAATTAGCTTGAAATGAGTTAAAAATACAGATCAGGTTGAAATTTTATTGAAACAATCAATATGAACCTTAAGTTATTAGGAAATATTGAGAATGTAGAAGATGAAGACAATATAGCTTTATAGTGACGGCTTGGTTGTAAAAACGTAATATTTGTCCAAACATTCTCACTATCAAATTAAATATTGAATTAAATGTTTTGTTTTTTTTATCAAAGCCAGTTAAGTATACTTAGCATTCTAAAATTCTGTGCAGAGCTATTATTATAGGCATTACAGCACTTTGGCTAAAGTAGAAAATTCTTTAGGATGGCTTGAAGATAATTTGTTTTAAAGATGGGAGTTGGAGTAGAGAAATATTTGAAGCTGATTTTAGATCTCCAAATACATTGTTTTTTCTCTATTACATATGAATAAATTATTTTTATTTCATACATAACATGAAGTTCTATCTTTTAATATTGAAAATGGACCATTGAGGTACATCAAAGAAAAGTAGAATGTGCACAGTAATACTGACATATAAAATTTGTTCAACTAAAACAGCAGTTCTCAACCTGTGGGTCGCGACCACTTTGGGGGTCGAATGACCCTTTCACAGGGGTCACCTAAAACCATCGGAAAACACATATATAATTACATATTGTTTTTGTGATTCATCACTATGCTTTCATTATGTTCAATTTGTAACAATGAAAATACATCCTGCATATCAGATATTTACATGACGATTCATAACAGTAGCAACATTACAGTTATGAAGTAGCAACAAAAATAATTTTATGGTTGGGGGTCACCACAACATGAGGAACTGTATTAAACGGTCGCGTCATTAGGAAGGTTGAGAACCACTGAACTAAACTGTCTCTGTTAAAGGTTTGCTGATAGAGTTTTTAGAGATGCATTTCCTTTGCTCAATGAAAAAAACTAAAAATTCACAAATCTTTTTCTTGATCATATTTCAAATTTCAGTCAGTTTGTCAAAACAACATATTCAGCATATTGGTGTCCAACACTTGAAGAGCTGCCAAAGTCATCATATTGCATGTCTGTTAAAGAAAGTTAGGTTTTTAAAAAATCACATTCCTCCTCTTTTATCATCCTGCTCAGAAGTTAAAGTATCAACAGTTTCAGATTTACTGACTTATTAAGTTCCAGATGTGGCTTTCTTTCAAACCTGATGAGTGCTGTCAGTGATGAAATGAAAAACAAATATATTAATTAGGAATCAAAATTCATTAAAGGATACACTAGAATCTAAATAATGCAATACCAACAGCCAATACTCGCAGACGTTCAATTTAATTAAAGAGTTCAAAGTCAATAAATGGATGTGCTTTGAATGCCAACTGCTTTGCTCCATCTCTACTGTAGCTACCGCCCCATGTGTCATCATTTCTCACCTGGACTATGCCAGTCGCTTCCTAAACCTTCTGACAGCTGCCTTTCTTGGTCTTCTGTCTACATAGCTGTCTATCTGTGCTCCAGCCACATGGACTTCCTTTCCAATACTTAAACATGCAAAGCTCCTTTGGGTGTAGCACCTGCTGTGTTGGGGTGCTGTGCCACCACACACTCATTTGCTTGACTTCTCCCTGCAAGTCTGGTCTCTGCTCAAAGGTCACCACTTCTGCAAAACGTGTTACCATTTCGTTTAAGTTAGCCCCTAACCCAGATCACACTCTCTCTTGTTAAATGCTTCCTAATACCTCATTTTTTATGTCTATTTTTCCTTTAGCAAGTAGAAGCTTCATGAGAGCAGGGCTTTACCTGTATTATTTGCTACTAACTCCTAAAATATTTGCTAGACTTTATATTTATTAAGAACAAGAAAATTAAAGTAATACAATTATTTTCTACTACAAGTATCTGAGAATTTCTATGTAAGAATGAAGCTGTTATAACATTTACACAGAAACTGGCTTATTTACAATCTAAGGTTAAAGGTGTGGGTTTAAATGAGTAACATATTTGGGACAGTTTATGACTAAGCCTGTAATTTTTAGCTGGGTCAATTAACTTCTCCCAGTCTCAGATTACTCTCTTGGGGAAAACCAACTTTTTCAGCCTTACTTTCTCTATGAATAAAGATGATATGATAAATGAGAAAACCCACTGAGATCCAGAGAAGGAAGGTGTGATATAAAAAAAAGTGTTTATCTAAGTGCTTTATTGAGTAATAAATGTATTGCGATACAAATCTAAAATGGTTCTATATTACATCTGTACCTCAAATTCTGATTGTAAAACCTCTCTCTGTACCATAAAAATTCAATATTGCTTTCTCAAGTGTAATGACTTTCTGAGTAATATTAATAATTAAAGTGTTCTAATGAACTCAGTTAACACTCCATTTCATATCTAATTTAAAACTTCCTACTTCCTTTCCTACTTCCACTGTTTGGAAAGGCAGTGGTTTTATTCACTTCTGGGAGCCTTCTTCTGGATCTAGTCTCATATATCCTGGACTCAAAAAATAATTTCTGGCAAAGAGTCCCTTAATAGCCTTCGTATTACAGGCATTCAGAAGGTAGTTCTCTCAGTGAGTACATGTGTAAGTACCTACCCCAACCCACTGCATGCTTCTGACTAGAGAGATCTAGCTTAATAGGAACTTTTCACCAACCTACCCATCTCTTACTTTGATTCTCATCATTTAGTGCACACTCCACAGCTTCTTATTCTGCAGACTCACATTAAATGGGTCTCCTGGGTTGAGGTAATAGCAAGACATGTTAATTGTGGCTGCATTCTGCCATTTCACTTGACCCATGTAAAACTTCACCCCGTCACCTCATCTTGGAGGAGAAGTGCATGTGCAGGCTGTTTAGCTGCCAGCTGTTCTTTACAGCCTGCCATCTCTGTCTATCTAACTCCATTCTTCCTGCTAAGGAAGCAGGTCAGTCTCCTGCAGAAGCAAATCTTCAAATTAGAGAAAAGATACCAGTTTTCCCTGTCTGCAAGCGCTCCCGATATCTATGCATGGTCCTTGATGCCCATTTACATGGCTTTAGAATGGAGTATCTCCCATGGAAATAGGGGAGAAAACAACAACAACACAGCCTTCCATTAGGCACTTATTATATACAAGTCCCAGAATTCTCCCCTCTTCCAGTTCTTCTAGTTTTCCCAAAAAGGGTTTAAAAAATTAGGTTAAAAAACAGATCCAGAAACAGAAAAGCATTGATCAGACTGTCAAACCTCAGAGGGAAGGTAGGGGAGGGTGGGGGTAAAGGGGAGAGATCAACCAAAGGACTTGTATGCATGTATATAAGCCTAACCAATGGACACAGACAACAGGGGTTGAGGGCATGAGTGGGACGGGGAGGTTGGGGGGTAATGGGGGGATAAGGACGCATATATAATACCTTAATCAATAAAGAAATTTAAAGAATAAAAGAAGTTAAGTTAATGTCTAGTATACCAGAAGCTGCTCAATCATTTGTTCAGTGAGTTCTAAAAAAGTTACGATGCTTCAATTCTTTGTGACTCTCTTTAAAACACCCAACATGTTGTGATTAAATACTCCCCAATCTCTTACTTCCGATAGCTAGTGAGTTACCATCTTGGGCGTGGCATCAGCATGATCTATGGCCTTTGGCTACATTATAGAGCAGGGTGGAGAATGCCCAGCCCATGGGCCATATAAGGCCCTTGAAATCATTTGGTCTGGCCCTGTCAAGGCATTAGAGGTGAGTTCATTTGAAGTTGGACCAAATATGGCAAGGCTAATTTTTAAGTTGGTAAATTTTGTATGGCCCATGAATGATGTTATAAATATCCAAATGGCCCTTGGCAAAAAAAAAAAAAAAAGGTCCTCACCTCTGTTATAGAGGGAAATAGCACTTTTTTTGAATGTTTGAGGCTTAAGTGCTAATTTAGTGGCAGGTTAAAAAAAAGTGACACTTTTTCTGTTTCTTTCATTCGATAAAAATAACAATTGGAAAATTCACATTTTTATGATACCATGTGTTCATTGGTATAATGTCAACTGCTGCATTTTAGATGGAAATTTTCAATCCACATCATTATTAGAATTTGGGGTTAGAATTCAGGGGTGGGCAAACTTTTTGACTCGAGGGCCACAATGGGTTCTTAAACTGGACCGGAGGGCCGGAACAAAAGCATGGATGGAGTGTTTGTGTGAACTAATATAAATTCAAAGAAAACATCATTACATAAAAGGGTACGGTCTTTTTTTTTCAATAGTTTTATTGATTTCAAATGGGCCGGATCCGGCCCGCGGGCCATAGTTTGCCCATGGCTGGTTAGATAATAGTTTACTGAAGAGGTAGAGGAAGAGGGCTGTGTTGTGCATTACAAGATGTTTAGCAGAATCTCTGGTTTCTGTCTCTATTAGATTCCAGTAGCAACCCCCAATAGGGACATTAAAAACATCTCCAAATATCTCTTTAAAAAAATCACAGGAGGGAAAGATTATTCACAATTGAGAAATAATGTTTTTTTTTTAATATAATAACATCAATTGAAAGCTTTATTTCAATAATGTATAGTCATTTTGATTACAGAATTATGGAGTGTTTGGGTAGTTTTTATTAAGAAATGATAGCAGTTGTTTGTATTGTAGGGATAATATGCTGATAAAGAGAAAATGAAGATATTCATATAGATTAGGCTTGTTTGTTGACTCATTCATTTAATCTATTTATTCATTTACTAAAGAACATTTATTAAATGTTTACTCTGTTCCAGCCAAAGTGCTAATTCTAGATGCAGAAAGATAACCAAGGCTGACATGCCAGCATACTCACTCACGGGCAGCTCAATACAGTGAATACAAACATAAACAAGAAATTAGAAAGCGATGCTGGGGAGAGTTAAGAGTGCCACAGGAATGATTAACAAGGACATTTTACTTGTATTTGGGAGTCAAGAGTGTCCCAAACAAGTGCTATACAAATTTAACCTTTAAGAGAATATGAGATTTATAAAGATAAAGCTCCAGGAAAAAGTTTTTAAAGAGAGCACTGGAAAGCAGGTTTTCAGAAATAAGAAGATGGTTTGTTAAAGGAATAATAACAAGTAAGTAAGGCCAGAGCATTAAATGCAATTTTTAAAGGTAAGAGACAGTGAGATATCAATGGAAGCTATATCCCAAAGAATCTTGTCAACCTCATTGTCTCATAAGTTATGGCATAATTAGTTTTCTGAAATGGAAAACATAAGTAAAGGTGGTCTAAAAAATAGGGCTAATTACTAAACACCATGTAAGAAGAAGGAGGCCGAAGGTGGGTGGTGCCAGGATTGGTTCAATGACTCAGCTATATTGAGGACCTAGGCTTTTGGTAACTTTCCACACTGCCTGCTACCCTTCAAGTATCAGATATATCTCTACATATGGCAGAGATGCCCATAACAGTACTGAGGTTCGCATTCTCACGTAAAAGTGTCCAAAATTAAAACAAGATGAGCTTTTCTTTCATTCATCAAAATTAGTGATCATTCATTATTATAGACTAGAGGCCTGGTGCACAAAATCTGTGCATGGCTGGGGGTCTCTCAGCCTGGCCTGCACCCTCTTCAATCCAGGACCCGTTGGGGGATTGAGCCTAAACCAGCAGTCAGACATCTGTCTCACAATCTAGGACCACTGCCTCCTAACTGTTCTCCTGCCTGTCTGCCTGATTGCCCCTAATTGCCTCTGCCTGCTGACCTGATGCACCTACCTGATCCCCTGCTGGTTTGATCGTCCCTAACTGCCTCTGCCTTGGCCCCCGCCACCGTGGCTTTGTCCAGAAGGATATCCGGAAGATGTCTGGTCTACTTAGCATATTACCCTTTTATTAGTATAGATACTAAGGTTTCATCAATGAACAAAATAGACAAAAAACTTACACTCATGATGTACATATTTGAGGTAGGGAGAAATACACACACACACACACACACACACACACACACACACCCCAGAAGAGAATAAATGAGATACAGTGTCTGCTAGTTAATGAAAATGTCAACAAGAAAAATAAAGAATTGGAAATTTATGTGTTGTCTCAATTTTGTGGAGGGTGTGAGTTGCAACTATAGATAGTATGAAATGGGTAGATTTTAATAATGGGTGAAACTGTACTTAAAACTTAAAGGAGGTTAGAGAAGCTACCACAAAGTTACCAAAGGGCAGAACAGTCCAACATGCAGTATAGCATCCATGGCAACATGAAAGCTAAGTAAAAATAATTCTGTCAATGAGAACAAGTTAGCAAGGATGAGAGAAGTGATGGGAAAGAGGTGTGTGAAGTCACAAGGTTAAAACAGGGCAAGAATGAAGGTGTGTAGATTATGTAGAAATTGATAGGTTATTCTGTGGACTTTGCTAGTTAGAGTGCCATAGGAAGCCAAACAAGGGTGTGAGTAAAGGATTAACATGAATTGACTTCCTTTCAAAGGATTTCTTTTTGAAATGGCTGCATATTCTAAATACACTGAAGAAAAGCAAGGATAGAGCCAGCATGAATATGATAATCTTTACTCATCTCTCTCATTTTGTCACAGAGGCAAATGTTTGTGAGGAGCTCTGTATTAGGTCATAGCTCATGTTTCGTGGCCAAGATTGAGTAATTTGCTTACTTTCAAGCTGCAAGCGAATCTGGGAAGAAGCTAACTGGCATCTGTGGTGAGTGTAGTGGAATATAGACTCTGCTAGCAAGAAAAATGGGAGAAACAGCTGTTGGCTAGGCAATCAATAACGCTGTCCATGGTGGACTAAGAGCATTAAAATGCCTTGAAGCTTCTGAATAGAAGGTTAAAGTGATGAAGTTTACTTTAGAATAGATTTTCTAAATACCTAGAAAAATTAACCAAGGAGGAGCAAGACTAAAGCAGGGAATTTAATTAGATGCTGCTTCCATAATCCAGTTAAGACAAGTTGGAATTGATAATAGTGCAGGATGGGCTGACCCTAACCCTAACCCTAACCATAACCCATAACCCTAACCCTAACCCTAATCCTAACACTAATACTAACTGTAAACCCTAACCCGAAACCCGAAACCCGAAACCCAAAACATAACCCCTAACAGAAACCCTAACCCTAAATGTAAAACCTAAACCTATTCTAACCCTAACCCTAACCCTAACACTAAGGTCTAACTCTAACCCTAATCCTAAACCATAACCATAAAGTAATATCCAAACCCTAACCCTAACACTAAAACCTAACCCTAGGCCTAAACCCTAACCCTAGCCCTAATCCTAACCCAAAACCCTAACCCTAACCCTAAACTTGAACACTAACCCTAATCTCTAACATTATGTCCTAACCCTACCCCTAACCCCAAACTCAAGTCAACAGAGCCAAATATCAACAGTACAACGATTGAAATTTATTTGAGAGCCACATTTTTTAAACTTAAACTATATAGGTATGTACATCGTTATTAACTTAACTAGGGGCCCGGTGCACGAAATTCATGCACTGGGTGGGGGTGAAGGGGAGTGTCCCTCAGCCCAGCCTGCCCCCTCTCACATACTGGGAGCCCTCAGGCATTGACCCCCATCAATCTCCAATCACAGGATCGGCCCCGTGCCCAGGTCGGACGCCTCTGCCAGAGGCGTCCGGCCTGGGCAGGGGACCCTCATTTTCTCCCATCACTGGTTCTGGCCCCAGCCCAGGCCTGATGCCTCTGGCCCAGGATTACGGCCTG
>NW_006293953.1:837585-852081 GCF_000327345.1 Myotis davidii
CTTTCCCTTTCGCCTCCCTGCATTGTGCCTACATATGCAAATTAACCGCCATCTTTGTTGTCAGTTAACTGCCATCTTTGTTGTCAGTTAACTGCCATCTGAGTTGGCAGTTAATTTGCATATCTCGCTGATTAGCCAATGAAAAGGGTATCAGTGGTACGCCAATTACCATTTTTGTCTTTTATTAGATAGGATTAGGGTACTCCTAAGGCTTAGGAAGAGCCACACTCTAGGGGCCAAAGAGCTGCATGTGGCTCGTGAGCCATCAGTTTGCCAACCACCGTCTTAACCCTAAACCTAAACCTAACCTAAACCCTAACACTAAACTAACCCTAACCCTAAAACCTAACCCTAAACCCTAACTCTAACCCTAAACCCTAAACCTGAACACTAAACCTACACCCTAACATTATGTCCTAACCCTACCCCTAACCCTAATCCTAACACTAACCCTACAGTCTAACCGTAACCCTGAACCTAAACCCTAAACCCTAAGCCTAATTTTAAACCCTAAACCTAAACTTTAACCTTAACCCAAAGCCTAACCTTATCCCTAAACCCTAACCTTATTTCCTAGCCCTAACCCTATACCTAAACCTAACCATAACCCTCACCCTAACCCTAACTCTAACCATAAACCTAACCCTAATCCTAAAACCTAAACCTAAACCCTAACTGCAAACTCTCAACCGAAACCTAAGACTAAACCCTAAATCTAAACCTAACACTACCCTAACCCTAACCCATAACCTTATATCCTAACACAAACCCTAACCCTAAAACCTAACCAAAACCTTAACACTAACCCTTACCCTAACCATAACCCTAAGCCTAATCCTAACCCTAACACTAACCCTAACCGTAACCCTAAAACCTAACCCTAACCCTAAACTTAAACCTAACCCTAACCCTAACCCCTAACCCTAAACTCTAACCCTAATCCTAACCCTAACCGCAAACTCTCAACCCAAACCTAACACTAAAACCTAAATCTAAACCAAACCCTAACCCTAACCCCTAACCCTAAACCCAAGAGTGACTTTCTGAGCTTTCATTTGCGTGTCCATACTGTGCCTCCTCTGAGACACAGAATCCAAAGGGAAGGAGAACGGTGTGAATTCCTCATGTGTGAATGAGGCTTTACACTTTAAACTGCTAGCCTGAATCATGATCTACTTTTGTGGTTTCAGGAACCTTTGGTGGTTTGGGCTGGAGTGGTGGTGGGATAGGTTTTATGTTACTCCTAGAGGCCAGGTGCACGAGATTCTTCCTAGAGGCCCAGTGCTGGCCTGTGCCCTCTTGCACAGGGATGGCCTACTGATGGCTTAGCAATGCCACAAAGGTGGGAGAGACTCCCGCCACCACCACTATGCTCGCCAGCTGTGAGCTTGGCACTCCCCCTGTGAGAGCACACTGACCACCAGAAGGCAGCTCCTTTGTTGAGCGTCTGCTCCCTGGTGGTCAGTGAGCATCATAGCAACCGGCCGTTCCACTGTTCAGTCAGTTTGCATATTAGCCTCTTATTATATAGAATAGAGGCCTGGTGCATGGGTGGGGGCCAGCCCAATCAGGGTGTGGGTCCCCGCTGGGGGGTGAGGCTGGCCTGGGCTTGGGGTGCCGGCGATTTGCACTCACCTGTCACCCCCACAGTCCCGCCCACCCATCCACCACTGTACGCTGCTCCGCCACTCGCCCTCATGGTGACTTGTCATTTGGTCATCATGGTCGTCAGGGACACTGGCTTTTTATATATAAACACAAGTTTGGGGAAATTTGCTGCAAGGTTTTTCTAAACAAATAGTAATGGTATTTGAATTGGCATGTGATTTACTTACGAAGTTGATATGGGTGTTTCAGTGTTGACCTGAAGTGAAAATGTCAAGTGTGTTTTCTAAAGGTCTGTTTTGGGATTGTATATTCTGTTATAATCTTTCAGTTGCTAATAAATTATTTGCCGATTCTGTTTCAGTTGGTAGCTTTATTAACTCTTTCAGTCCACCAGAGGCCTGTTAGGCAATGTGTTTATATCTAGAAATATGTGTTTGTGCACGTTTATGTGTGCTTTGAGTAAGATTCAAGGTTAATGAAATGCTTACTAAAGAAAAGCTCTTTTGTATGACATTAATGGTTTTAATTAAAACTGGAAGTTCCTTGAAATTAATGAAAATTTCAAATTGTTTAACCACTTTTTTTTGCAAGAATTCCTATTGAGAATTGAGGAAGAGAATTGTCTGAGAATTTATTGATGTAAGGTCCTTACAAAACACATTAGGTAAATTAAGAAAAAACTTTAGGTTTCATATAATGACTCTTGTGTGTCTAGACTAAGGTTCTAAAATAGATGCTTGAATATATTTCAGCATTTCTGTTGTATTTTTTGTCCTTACAGTTTTTGAATCACTATCTTTAGGTTTTTAAATGCCATGTCACAAGCTATATGGCAAAATTTCACCCTTAAAATACAAGTCATATAAATAAAGTCAGGTTTAATTAACAAATGCATATCTTTTCTCCAGAGCAAATAAGTCATTCTTTGTAAGTTATTCACAAAGGGCATTTAGAAAGTCATGAAAATTAATCATTATGGTTATATTTGTATATGTATGTGTTTGTGTGGGTATAAATCATTATTTCTTTAACTTACTAAAACTCTGAAGGTTAAAATACTGTTAGTGTCATTTTTATTGTCTCTAAGAAAAATTATTAGGAATACTGGAACATATTAAACATAAATATTACATTTAAAAAAATTAAGGGCTAGCTTATTGAAACTAGACTGCCTCTGTTTGAACCTTGACTACAACACTTGCTAGGTAAGCAATTTTCTTATTATAAATTGCTTCACTTTCTTTAAATGTTAAATGGAGAGAATCATACTAATGTCAGAGGGTGATTGTCACAATTTAGAAAACAGATACATGAAAATCTCTTAGAATATTCTATATAATAAAAGAGAAAAATGGTAATTGGCGTACGGCGACACCCTTTTCATTGGCTAATCAGGGCTATATGCAACTCAGATGGCAGTTAACTGACAACAAAATGGCGGTTAATTTGCATATGTAGGCACAATGCAGGGAGGCAAAAGGGAAAGCAGGAAGAAGCTCCCTGCCACTGACAGTGATCGGAAACCCTGGAGGGCGCTAAGAGCCCGCAGGGCCGCCTTTGCCCTGCCCCCCAGCCATGATCAGAGAAACAGGTGCCTTTTCTGCCCTGGCCAGTGATAGCAGGAAGTAGCGGTGGAGCCAGCGATGGGAGCTGGGCAGGGTCAAAGCTGGCAGTCCTGGGAGCTAGGGGTCCCTTGCCTGGGCCTAAAGCGGAGCCCACGATCTTGGTGCCGCTGCTGCTGCGAGTTCCCACTGCCCGAGCAGGACGCCTTGGCCAGAGGCAAGGGCCTGGGCAGGGGCGGAGCCTGAAACCGCGGGGAGATGGGGGTGCCCTGCCCAGGCCTGACACCTCTGCCTGAGGCCTCAGGCCTGGGCAAGGTACTGATCCGGTGATCAGCGATCGGATGGTGATGAGGGTCAACTCCTCTGGCAGAGGCATCAGGCCTGGGCGGGGGGTGGAGCCAGCAATCGGAGGGAATTGGGGGTCCCCTGCCCAGGCCTGACGCCTCTGCCAGAGGCGTCAGGCCTGGGCAGGGGACCCTCATTTCCCCCTATCACTGGTTTTGCCCCCAGCCCAGGCCTGATGCCTCTGGCCCAGGCGTCAGGCCTTGGCAAGGGACCCCCAGACCCTTCTGATTGCTGGCTCTGCCCCTGGCCCAGGCCTGATGCCTCTGGCCCAGGCATCAGGCCTGGGCAGGGGACCCCCCTCTGCCCCCATCACCGGCTCTAACCCCCGCCCAGGCCTGATGCCTCTGCCAGAGGCGTCAGGCCTGGGCAAGGGGCCGATCCTGAGATTGGATATTGATGAGGGCCAATGCCTGAGGGCTCCCAGTATGTGAGAGGGGGCAGGCTGGGCTGAGGGACACTCCCCCTCACCCCTACCCAGTGCACGAATTTCGTGCACCAGGCCCCTAGTTGTATATAATGTAATACATGTACAAAGAATGTTAATAGCTCTCAGTATTATATTTTATCTTTACTGGTATTTGGCATTATTTTTATGGACTATGTTAACAGTATCTGATTTGACCTTATTAAATTATCTCTCACTAGAGGCCCAGTGCACAAATTCATACATGGGTGGGGTCTGGCCAACCTGGCCCCAATCAGGGCAGATCAGGGCTCAGCCTGTCAGGTGGAGGAGATGGCAGGAGGTTGGCCAGCCACCCTGATTGAGGCCTGACCAGGGCTGGGCCAGCTGTGGGGAGAGGCCATGGGAGATTTGGGTGGTGGGCACCACCTGGGGTGGGGCTATGGGCAGTGGGCCAACCTGCCCCATCCCTGAATAAGGTAGGGTGTGCCCACCAGGGGCCAGCGGCCTGGGGAAATGGGTGGTTGGCCTGCTTGGGGTTGGGGGACAGATCTGGGATGGGGTCATGTGCGGGCAGGGGCTACAGGCTGATCAGGGTAGTGGGGCCCATCAGGGTTGGGCTTGTCTAGGAGAAGGCGCTGCAAGAGGTTGGCCTACTGGCCCAGTCCCCTATTGGGGTGGGGGTGATCAGGGGTGGGGCTGGCAAGGGGGAGCGGCTGTGGGCCAATCATGGTGGTGGGGGCACATAGGGTGTGGGGCCAGCTGGGGAGAGGGGCTGCAAGTGGTTGGCCGGCTGGCCCCACCCCCTATTGGGGTGGGGAGTGTGCTCTGGGGCAGGCCGGCCTGGGGGAGAGGCTATGGGCCTATTGTGGTGGGCCAGGCCAATCAGGGGTAGGCTGGCCAGGGGTAAGGGCCACAGAAGGTTGGCCAGCTGGCCCACCCCCTGATCAGGCCAGTTTGCTGGCCACAGTGGGCATCATAGCGACTGGTCATCGGTTGTTACGGACACTGGCTTTTTATATACATGGATGTTAGATTGTGACTCTTCTATTTAATGTCTAAAAACTTATACATATTTATAAAATACATATTTTTTTAACGTTTTAGAAGTAATTTATAAAAAAAAAAAAAAGAAAAAGAAAAAACACATAATCTCATCAACCAGAAAGTATCAGTAAATGTATAATGCCGGTGGTCTTAATCCCGCATCTAGAAGGGTTCAGGACTCTGGAGAAGGCGTTGTGTGTAAATGATTAAAGACTCCAGAGATGAAACATAATTTTGTGAGGCATTTGGGGGGCCAGAGGAGCTTCGCTGAAGAAACCAAGTTCTCCTTGACTCAGGACCCTTTGCTTTTTATTAACACAAATTGTCCTAAGGCAAGGTAGATATACACATCCAAGGGTAGGGTTAGGTATACAGAATCCATCATCAGATTGGAAGAATTGCCTTCAGCTGCTCAGGTGTTTGGCCAGTAGGAGACAATAACATGTAAATTAAGATGCCTTCAGCTGCCCGGCAGCAAGCAATCGTTTTATGCACCCTTTGAAGGTTTGGGGAAATGTCCCTAGCCATTTCCAACAGGCAACAACATATGTAATTCAGCCCTTGCTGAGTCCCCAAGTTCCATCAACCTTTTGATGAAACTCTTACATTTATGACATGCTGGAATTAACAAATGTATTTGCTGATTTGGTAGGTTCCTTTTCAATCATATCTTTTTATGAATATTTTACATAGCTTTAGGCATTATTTACATAAACTTTATATTATAATTATCTACTTAGCATTTAAAAAAACACTTTGGTATGTCATCACAATGGCTTTTTAAAAATGTATTTTAATGAATGCATAATATTCCACCTGGTGAATGAGCGATGACTTAATCACTTTATTAATCTATCAATGGACATTAAGGTTTTTCTATATTTTGCCTGTTGTGAATAATGCTGCAATGAACATAGGATTACAGATATATCTTTTAAAATTTGATTTTAATTCTTTTGTATAAATATCCAAAAATAAGAATCATACTTTAGTTCTAATTTTAATTTTTTGAGTTTATTATTCCTAATTATAAACTTCCACTCCACATTTTGGATGCAACTGCTGATAAGGGATTAAAAGAACCTGAATGAATGTTTATGGGTACTATTCATGTAAAAATGACAAAACTTAGATAAACTTTTAAAAATGACAAAAGCACTCCCTGCCTTGTGAAATAAGCAACCATGCATGCTTCAGGAGTTATCAGAATAATTTTTGTTTACTATATTGATAAATAAAGTCAGGGATTACTATTATAGTATAGAATAATTTCCAACTGATAGTTTAACTACATGGTCTTCATGCTTAGTCTATTGGTGTAAAAATTGGAAAAATGAACTAATGTTATCTAACTAGATCAATAAAACTACTGCTGCGTATCTTAAACCCATAGTAAAAGTAAACTCAAACTCTCCTAAGTTCAGAAAAGACTAAACAAATGTTTTCTAAGAGAAACATTTTTAACAACTGAATAAATCCATTTCAATTGGCAAGAATGTATTTCTTAAATTCATCATTAGTGCTTAGCGTATGACACTATGCACTTCTGTCTAAATATGCATAAGTGTAAGATCCAGATAGATTTAGCCAAGACCAGGATTGCGAAGTGTTATCTCAAGTAAAGGACTTTGTAATAACTAAATTAATCATTAATTGAATTGGTGTTTATCAAAATATCAATCCTCATAAATTATTATTCATGCACATAAACTATGGATTTGCCAAGAAAAAAGAATCTTTATAATTAGTGTTATTATTGCTGTTCTCTGTACTTGAAGTCATTTTAAAGGGAGGAAGGTAGCATATGTGCCAGGTCCTTAAAACGGGCACAGTTCAAATCAGAGTACATACCTTGTTATTTTAATTTCTGACCCCTGCCTCTGCAGCACAACCTATCTCTAAGAGTATTCCTTTGGCTTCTTTGTCCCACAAAGCTCTAACTTCATCTCTATTCCAGGCAACACTTTAGATTTGTAGATGAGGCACATCCCATGATACTCAGTGACAGCAAGGCGTACGACTCTGCTTGTAGATCTTTTCATTCTTATTTTCCCTTTTTTATGTAATGCATTTATTTTTTTTTTAAATTGAAGCATCACAGACATAAAGAAAATGTCACAGTTCTAACTCCACAGGTCTATGAATTTGTATAGACTTAAACACACACACATAAATACCATGAAGGTTAAGAAATAAACCACTACCAATACCCAAGAAGGTAGATAAGCCTCCTCCTAAACACTAGCCCCCTTTCCTACCCCAAGGAAAACACTCTCCTAATACAATGTATAAGCTTTGTTTGTCCTTGAACTTTATGTAAATGGAATAATTAGGTGTGTCTTTTAAAGTCTGGATAGTTGACATTATTTTCCTTGCAATGTATTATTACATTG
This sequence comes from Myotis davidii, assembly GCF_000327345.1. Lineage (NCBI taxonomy): Eukaryota > Metazoa > Chordata > Mammalia > Chiroptera > Vespertilionidae > Myotis > Myotis davidii. The sequence continues at coordinate 844,944 of NW_006293953.1, forward strand.
TATGAATATAACATGATAAACTTTTGCAGGTTAGTCTTTTTAAAAAAATATATTTTACTGATTTTTTACAGAGAGGAGGGGAGAGGGATAGAGAGTTCGAAACATCAATGAGAGAGAAACATCGATCAGCTGCCTCCTGCACACCCCTTACTGGGGATGTGCCAGCAACCAAGGTACATGCCCTTGACCGGAATCGAACCTGGAGCCCCTCAGTCCACAGGCCGACGCTCCCACTGAGCCAAACGGGTTAGGCCTTGCAGGTCAATCTTAATGTATATTTATTCAGTTTCCCATCGCGGCTGGTAAACCTGCTATAACTATTCCTGTGCATGTCTTTTTTGTCACTGAGGCACTCATTTCTACTGGTTTTATAACTGAGTATGTTCAAATTTAATAGAAGATACGAATGGTTTTTCAAAGAATTGTACCAATAAACCTGTCTACAGTAGTGAATGAGAATTCATGTTATGTCATATTTCACAATCGTATATTTTCTGTCCTTTAAACTTGAACCATTCTGGTTGTTATATATAGTGGTATCTCATCCTGCCTTTTATTTTTGTTTAATTGACAACTAATGACATAGAGAAAGTTTTTATATAGTATTTGATGACTTGATATGCTCATTTGTGAAATACAATTTAAGTCTCCTGAGCAGATTTCTTTAGTTCATTGTTCCTAATATCTCATTAGGGACAATAGATTGTTCCTTAATCTTACTGCTTTGCAGAAGTTCGTTTCACATTCTGAATACAAACACATTACCAATTCTTTATAGAAAAAGGGTAGTCTTTTTACATAAGTTCTAGGTCAATCAGAGCTACATTTTAAAAATTATGCATGGTCTCACTTATATAATCTTGCTTTAGCAGCAGAAATATTTGCAAAAACTCAAGTAAGAAATAATGAGGAGGCTAATTATTGCTTATGTGAGTGGGAAACTTCTGTGATTAAAGAATCAAAATTAATGAAGAATCTATAAAAGGATGAAAGTCTGCAACAGAACATGGATTTGGAGAAGTCAAGACTGATGGTAGAGTTTCAGGGCTGACCCTAAGAGATGTGTGCCTCGTTTATTTCCAAGGCACCTGGGATTGTATATCATTATTCCATTTTACTGTAGTGGTGCTATTGATTTGAGGAGGCTGCAATTTCTCTCCTACTTGTAATTCAAAGGCTGCTAATTTTATGCTGAAAATACCTACTGCACTCCCGCAGCCAATGAAGGGAGAAGTACGTTGATATATTTGCCAGATTTTTGTTGCTGTTGCTTTTGTTGTTATTTTCATTTTTCTACTCAGACTCCAGCTGTCTCTAGGTCCATCCATGTGGATTGCATTTACCATATCCTGTTCAGCATGGAGCTTCGTGGAAGCATATTCATGTAAATCTGCAGGTGCACATTTCAAACCGTCGGCACCTGCAAAAGTCTGGAAATATCACCGAGCGGCATCTTCAGGCATTAGGGGATGGGAATAAAAGCAATTAGTGCATAGCATAAGCCCTTAATATTGTTATTCTGATTATTTTTCAAAACCAAATCTCTTCCAAAATGTCTCCTAGTGGAGCAAATCGAAGCCAAGTTTGAATTAAAAATAAAATAATAACTCGTTTTGGGATCTCCAAACACATTCAAGTGCTGGGAATTCTCTTAGCTGTCTGCGAAAGAAAACCATTCTTCTTAATGGTCAGATAATTAAAACTGGCAAAATACATTTTTTTGCAGAACTCTTTGGAAGTAAAAATTACCTGTGGAGAAATTATATGAGATATTTCCACCTGAAATATTTTTCACAAATAAAGTTCATTCTCTCTTTTAATACCTTCATTAACCAGCATTAATACGCATTTGTCTCAAACGCTTATTAAAAAGTGAGAACCCTCCAAGCAGGAAAAAAATGTAAAAATTCAAATTTATCATTCTTTTTACTTTAATTAACCACCACTCATTTTAGTGGTTGTATTCATTCTTTCACACATAGTGTCATGCCTGACCTTTAAAAGTGTACATAAATTAAGAAATGCACAGCTAAAACACAGCAACCAAGAAACTTGATTTATATTTTTTTATTAAGAATATATACATTCAGTACCCATAAATATTGAATGAAAAAAATGGAGTAAGCCCAATAGGTGTGGCTCAGTGATTGAGCATTGACCCAGGAGCCAAGAGGTCACTGGTTTGATTCTAGGTCAGGGCACATGCCTGGGTTGCAAGCTTGATCTCCAGTAGGAGCTGTGCAGGAGGAAGCTTGTCAATGTTTCTCTCTCATCAATGTTTATATCTTTCTATTCCTCTCCCTTCCTCTCTCTCTAAAAATCAATTAATTTTTTTAAAAAAAGTACATTAGAACACCAGGCATTTTTATTGATCTGACATCCCAGGAAATACTTTGGAATTAGTACTTCTGGTCCCGATAGCTGAGATAAAAGGATGTTCAGAGAATGACAAAAATCTACCAAGAATTATCTTATTATTATTTGGGTTGCCTTTATAACAGAAAACACTATAGATCAGCTCTCTTCTTTGTCTCTATCAGCTTCCAGTGGCCCCAGGATTTCCTTGACTCAGGACAGCATAACTCCAATCTCTGCCTCCTTCTTCTGTGCCCTGTACCCAAATTTTCTTCTTCATAATCAGAATACCTGTTAGAATGGATTTAGGTCTCCTTCCAATCCTATGACTGGATTTTGACTGAACTGATTACATTTGCAAATACTATCTATCTACACTAATAAAAGCGAAACACACAAATTGGTGTCACTCCGCTACGCCCATCAGCCAATCAGGATGAGTATGCAAATTAACCCAACAGAGATGTTGGTTAATTTGCATACACAGACTCGGAGCAAAGACTGAAGACTACTGAAGATGGTGGCAGCCACGGAGCTGGGGTGAGCAGGAGGCTTGGTTTTCTCCCGGTGATGAAGGAAGCCAAGCTTCCCATCAGTCCTGGCCTCTGCTCAAGGAGGGGCTGGAAAAAAAAAAGAAGGGGCTGGGAACAGCGGGAGCAGAGAAGCCAAGCCTCACTGCTGTGGCTGCAGTGGAGACGCCAAGCCTCACTGCTGCGGCCAGAACAGAGAAGCAGCTGGACCAAAGGCCTGGGTCCTGGGTGCCGGAGGAAAACCAGTGCCGGCAGCCAGGGGAAGGAAGGCCTATTGTGTGAATCTTCATGCAAAGGGCCACTAGTGTGTGTGTGTGTGTGTGTGTGTGTGTGTATAAAAGGCTAATATGCTAAGTGTCTGATCATCCAACCAGTCACTATGATGCGCACTGACCACCAGGGGGCAGATGCTCAATGCAGGAGCTGCAATGATGCGCACTGGCCATTTACAGAAAAACAGCATCACAGACTTGGTGCCAACAAAGCATCACTCAGCTTTCCCAAAGTGGTACACAGGCCCCACCACCACCCCAGAGCGATAGCCCACCAAATCACAGCTGATGCTGCTGAGACCCAGTGGTGCAAAATGTGGCCCACAGCCCTGCCCAGCCCAGCCCAGCCCGGAAACTGTGGCTGTGGGCAACCGGTAATGACGTCATGTAGTGATGCCTGGCTTCCTCTCCCTAGCAACAGGCCATTTAACAATAAATGGCATCACTGAACTGGCACCCACAAAGCAACTTCAGCTTCTCCCAAGTGGGACACATGCCTGGCACCACCCCAGAGCAACATCCCACCAAATCGCAGCCAATGCTGCCGAGACCCCATGGCACAAAATGCGGCCCAAAGCCCAGCCCAACCCAGAAAGGGTGGTTGTGGGTGCTGCATAATGATAGCATGTAGCAACACCTGGCTTCCTCTCCGTAGTGACTAGCCTCCTTGGAGTTTCTTCAGCCCAGGAACATGACTTGCTTTATAGCCAGGTGCAAACATTTTACACTTTAACCAAATGTCTGTGAAGCGTTTTCCTGTGCCTCATGTCTTTTGATCCTCACAGAAGACCTGGAGTAGGTAGATAGGAGACCTGGTTGAATCCTATTTTCTTTTCATTAGCCAGAAAATGGAGATTTAGAAAGCTTAGAAACCTGACTCAACTGAAAAGAAGAAATGGTGGACCTTGAAAATGACTTCAGGTTTTCTCACTGCACAGAATATAGTCAATACTGCTGCAGTTAAATATTTTAAACTTTGTTCTCCCTGCGTGATCTACAATAATAATCTGCTTCATATTGATATTTACTGCTGTATTGCTGACAATTACCTGAAAGAGAAGTTGAGGTGCTTAACTGGGCTGGAAAAAGTTTAGCTAAATCAGAAAGCAGGTCTAATTAAGCAAGTTTATCTATATATATAAAGCTTTCGCTGACACCAATCGCATATGTGTGTTTGATCTGTCATTATCAATCATGAATTTGGTTGACACTTCTATTATAGAGAAAGGGCAAATAGCAATATAAAATATTTCTTCTAATTAATTTCCTTTCAATGTGCATGAATTTGTGCACTGGGCCACTAGTTTCCAAATAAGGCCACATTCTGAAGTTTCATATGAACATGAATTCTGAGGGGGCATTATGCAATTTAGTACAAATACCAAATGAAACCAACTCTCCTCATGTGAATGTTCTCATAATACCCTGTATCAAATTCTATTACAGAATGCATCCTATTTTGTGATAATTGCTCTTCTACAGAATGCATCCTATTTTGTGATAATTGTTTATTTTTAATTTCTTATTTATGCTTGCATTCTCATTGTCTAGCACAATGTCTAAAACATAATCAATATATGATTATTTAATGAATGAATGTTACATAAACCTTGAGGCTAAAATTTAATTGAACAAAATGTTTTACAGTCACTAATAAGGTTGTATTGAAAATATTTTTAGTATTAGAGTCCCTGTAAGCCTTTCACAAAAATGGATTAAAAGTTTCTCATAAAAAAGAAAACACTGATGTTGCATCCAAAGTAAATGAAATTACAATGAAAACCAGACAGGTCTAATCAATCAAATGTCTGATTGCAATTAAAATTATTTTACTTATGTCAAATATTTTTCTGGAGAAATAGAAGACCAATTTAGCAATACGTTAAAGACCAAAAAATAAAAAATAAAAAAAACAAATAGAATCAGAGTTGCAATAATACCAACTTCTCAAACTATTTACATTTTTGTAAAATAGATCTCCAATCTTATAAATTACAGAGATTTGTTTTTTTATTATATATTCTCTCTTGAGTGGTGTTTTGTCAGAAAATTTTTTATCATATAAATCTTATTCATTTGTGTCCTTGCCAAACAATTGGCTTATTCACATAAACAAACTAAAACAATAACAAAAGGCAAAAATATTAATAAATATCATCTGGATATTCTCTTTGTTTCAGTGAGAAAGGAGGGTTTACAGAGTAGTAGTTCTTTTATTTTGTAGCTTGTGTCATTGTGTTCCTCTAAGAATTGACAGGTAACAATGTGTGTTTTCAAATTAATTTCAAAATTTTCAAGAACTAACAAAAACAATATATCTGTGAAATATCTACACAAGTTAATGCATTTTACTGAATAAGTATGTGGGGTTCTATAGTGCATGCATTTTAAGCTTATATCCACACTTAATAGATCTGGAATACATGATCTAGGTCTCAATTTCTTCAATTTTTTTTCATAGGAAGAAGGGTGGGGCAAGGGAGTTGTTAGCAAAAGAAAAGAAGAGATTACTTTTAGGCAGTAAATTATTTTGGAGAGAAAGGTATGGGTTAGGGTTTGGTTCTATCTGTCTCTTTTTCCTATAGGGCATGAGAGGACTCATGTAACAGATTACCTTATTGGTGTTGGCCAACAAATTCCAGATTCATTGATTAAAATTACATTTTTGGTGAAGGTCAAAACTGCGGTTAGATTAGGTATTGAGTCCAGGTTTGGTATCTTGAGCATTACCACAAGTGATGCCATTTTGGGCTACGGTTTTCTCTTGAACATAAGTCAGGGTTCTAATACGAGTTTCTAATATGGAATTGCTGTAACAGTTTCTTTCATATATCTACTTTAAAAATATTATTGGCGAGAAAGAGAAGAAAGCTTACCAAGTGGATTTTTTTTTCCATTACACTGAATCAATGCTATTTTGGAAACACTGTTTTGTTGTTGTTTTGTTTTTCTGGAGAGACATAAAAAGTTTCCTGTGCATCTGGCAATTAAATTTTCCCTAAAATAAAGCAGAAAGATTTGCTCCAGTGAAACTGGCTGTAACTGCATGCCCTTAAAATACAGGAAATAAATCCTCTCTCTATTTCATCTCCAGCAATTCCCCACACTTGGAAGCAATGGGGAGCCTCCAGGTATACTTGGAGAGTTATGTAGCTCTCAGATCCCTTATTTCATCCCTTTAAAACATTATTTCCCTTTGGAAAAAGTTCATAAAGACCCAGGGGGAGGGAAAAGTAAATTTTATTTAGGAAAGTATGTTTTCCCCACAAATCTCACAAATGCTCTGTGTAGTTAAGATCATATTTCCAAGAAAATATGGTGGATTGTATAGTCATTTAGGCTACAGAAAACAAAACTCTAATGCATGAAAAAGAAAACTTCACAGAATTAAGAAATTTAATTCAGATTTTAGGTGTTTTTTGGGGGGGGATTATACTTGCTTTGATCAACAATAGGTAATTGTACAATTCTTTTATTATATAATCATAGTCTTTTAGTTTTGTCTCCAAACTTTGAAGAAGATCAAACTAAAAATGCCCTTAACAATGAGAACAGGATGTTTTTGCAATTTAGAAGGCAGACTTTACAGGACGATTCTAAATTTCTTGGTTTAGTTTGTAAGTACAGGGAGTTTAAACTGTGTTTGAATAATAGAAATATATATAGTATTTAGGGTAAACCTCTTTCTAAAATGATTCAAATTGAAGCAGAGTTTCCAAATACTAACAAAAAGTTGCACTTAGGTATTATACTATATGTTCATTTGGAAAAATGTTGGTGCCTTTGTCTTTTAATTGACTGGAAAGGTTCAACTGCCCCAGGCTTTAGTTTTTGATGAGCTATGAAGAAGGCTTTGTAATGAGTTGGTAAGTGACATTGATTACCATTAAATCACATCAGGCTGAGGAAACAATGCTATTAATTTATAGTTTTCTGCATTCCACAAAGGCTTGTGCAAGGGCAGTCTAGCAGTCCCTCCCC
>NW_006293953.1:852366-856887 GCF_000327345.1 Myotis davidii
AAAGCCCTGCCCATAGAGCACCTAATAATTCGCTTTGGAGAGTATAATAAAAAAAATATTCTTGGTCATACTTTATTGATATCCTCAAACTGGATCATAATCTAAACAAACTTTAGAGAGAATTAAATTATTGATGTGATAATGATGAAAGGACATCGTCTCAGGCTTCATTACCATAGGAAATGATAACAAACACAGCAAGTGTACGGTTTTAGCATCCCAGGTAGTGTTGGATTGTTTTCTGTAAATTTCATAGAAACTCCTTTCGTTTTATTTCCTCAGTCATCCCTTCTATTTAAACTAAAAATAGTACTTGCTCTGAAGGCAACATTCTAATGGAACACTCTGTCTTTGACTTCTCCATTTCATCCTGGCCTATATGGTATACTTCCCTTCACAGATTAATCTGCTGAAAGGATAGTTTGGGTAAATTGATTCCTTGTTTGACTACACACATTTCTCATTGTTTAGTAAAGACGAGGCAGCATAGGGACCTGGGTCTGGGATCCCAAACACACAGATATGAAAAACCACCCTGCTGCCCCTCACTGGGATCCCAAGGATGCCAGATGGCCAGGAAAAACACTGGATAAGCCCACAAAAAGGCAACCACGCCTCCACTCTTTATGGAAAATGTCTAATTTCCCTTCTAACTGCTTTCTTCTAATAACTTGATTTGGAAAATTCCACAAGCCCGCTGCTTTTCAAAAAGCCCACCTTTTCATGCAAGTCCACTTTGTCCCGATAGCTTATGAAAGCAGCCAAGCAGAGCCAGCCCTGAGTCAATTCATAGGACCTTCCTTTCCTGTGTGCTGCCTCCCTTGTGCTCAAGCATAAGTTTAATAAAATCTGTTTAGAAATCTCTCTAGAGTTTCCTGTTGATTTCTATCTTAGGGAACCCAACAATCACAATGCCAGTAACAAAGAGAATTTAATTTTCTGAGACATTCAAGACACTTCACAATCAGATCTCTTTTTATTCCCATTCAAATTCTTATCACTCAAATTTATGTATACAGCCTAGGTGAACTTCAACCACTCAGTTTCTTATAGATTTCAGATAAAATAAATTTTTCAGCATGCAATATATATATACTACAGTGTTTTTTCATCAGTGAGCAGCAAGTCTTAAAGATATATGACCAAATTTTGATCCTTTTTTAAAAATGACATTTTATATAATTAAGAATACTGGATATTATGATGAGGCCAGTCAGAGAGACTATTTAGGCAGCAGAGCTCATCCAGTGTGGGGTAGAGTAGGATATGATTCACTATAAGGCAGAGGCAGGAAATGTTTGCCAAACCACCACTGAAGACTGATCCTTGTTTCCTGAGATCAATAATAATTACCTTGTGAGTATATAAGAAAGCTTGGTTGGGGCAATAAACAATTCAATTCAAAGAGCAATACAATACTGAAAGGACCACCAATTCACCTGTGCAATATCATGGGTACATTTATAGACAATTTGGGATGCTGTTATAGTGCAATGGTGATTGTATTATATTTATTATTTTGTCATCTAACATTTTTATGAGATATTTAATCAGTTTATATGGGCTACTAAAAATATCCAGTATTCTTAAGCATGCTACAAATGCAAAATGTGTGCATCACTGTCTTTAGCTAATCCCTTCGTTCTACATGAAAATGACCTCTATTCTCTATCCCACTCAATCCTTCATGGTACCCTACCTCAAAATCCCTTTCTTTTTAACCAGTCATCTAAAATTCTATAATATTATGGCAGGCCCTCTCTTGTGGGGGAACCTTATCCAAAATCAATTAGAAATTGAATTATTTCAGGCCCTCTTTGCATACTAGGTCATAATATTAGTTCTATAGAAAATAGAGGCACTCCCTTCATTTTAAATCCAGTATCATTAAGGCAGTGCCTATAAAGTCAGCATTGGCCACAATACACAACCAATACATTAAAACAGGATGTCTCCCTGTAGTCAGGATGAGAGAAATGCCTTCTCTTGTAAGAAGAGTGTAAGATAAATTTATAGATCATACCCTTTTATGGTTCTGCAGAAAAAGTACTGTCCCAACCTCCTCGCCTCAAGAGTTCTATTTATTCATTGAGCATACTATTTAGCAGGCTTTTCTACATGCAAAAAAAATATAACCAAGAATAAGACAAAAGTCTTATTTATCACCATATTTAAATTCTGGAAAGGTAGAGGATGCAGGGTATAATGTACAGGTATAAAAGAAGATATATAATGATACAGATGCAAAAGAGAGACTTCTCTTTGTAATGTGTGATAGAGTTGGTGATGAGCAAGTCTATGTAGAAACAACAAAATGAAATGTGGAGACCTTACCTAAATGGATGATTATTAGGAAGACATATATCTGGAATAAACATACTTTTGAACTAATTTTTCTTACTTTTTAAAAAAGAGTTAAAGGTCATGATATATATATAATTTTGATTTTTTACAGCGAGGAAGGGAGAGGGATAGAGAGCCAGAAACATCGATGAGAGAGAAACATCGATCAGCTGCCTCCTGCACACCCCCAATTGGGGATGTGCCTGCAACCAAGGCACATGCCCTTGACCGGAATTCAACCTGGGACCTTTCAGTCCGCAGGCCGACGCTCTATCTAGTGAGCCAAACTGACTAGGCAAATTTTTATGTTTATAAAATATATATTTATTTTACCTTCAATAATGAAAACTCTTGAGTACCAGTATTAGTCACAAATTATGGTTGGCCAATACTTCAGTTTTGATATATTCCTGACTCTGATATTTTAGTGTAAAACTAACAAACAAAAAAATAACAAAAAGCAAAAAACTCAGCAATTACTTTTACAACATGCAAATTCTCTGGAGCAATGGACCAAGTACATATTTTTAAATGATATGTAGATTTACAGATGTACTAAGGAGGAAGCCCCCAAAGAATAACTATCAACCCTTTATGACCCCAATTTCTGTAGCTTCAAAAATATTGCTTTAAGAAGCAAAGAAAGCTCATTTTTACCAGCTTCCCTGGAGACAGTATCTCCAATCAAAATTGATTATTTTTTCAAGCCATATATCATGCAGAATTGTTAACAGGAAATCTACTATTCACTCATTCCCTTGGCCTCTTTCTTGGCAACTACATTACACTGTACTTAATTTTCAAGTAAATAACATATTAAAAATTAATCAGAGGAAAGAGTAATTTTGAATTTAAAAGTGAAATAAAAGTAAAGTAGTGAAACCTAAATCACAAGAACTGTTACCCTGGTATATGTTTAAATTGCAGGCCCCAGAAGAAGGGAAGCATTAAGAAATCTCTCCTTCAGGCATTTAACATTTCAACAAATGGCTCTCCAGTTCAAATTTTGGGGTTCAGGGAACGATTTCCTTGTGGACCCAACAGAATTATTGCCAACAGTTGTGCTCATGGCATTTGTAGGAGGACATGAGACAAGTGTGCAATTTTCAAATATACATATATATACATATATACATATATATATATGTTATACTATATACATACTATACATCAAGCTAATAAAATTTTAAATAAAATATGTTTCTCTCTCATAATGTAATTTTATCATTTATTTTGAACTTAAGATATGTTACAAATATATCTTCAAATTAACTTGAAAGTCCAAGATGATACTTAGAATTCTCAAAGTCTTATCATATCAAGTTATATCTGCAAAAATATATTTCTAGATAAGGTCACATTTACAGTTTCTGGATGGACATACATTTTGGGAGGACACTATTCAACACGAACTTTCTCTCTAAATATATATACATTGTTTAAAAAGTGGCAAATATTTCATAAACTCTAACTTTCAAATTACTAGAACATTCTGTGAAACAGTGGCATCTGAGCAGCTCTGCATAACTTACTCAAGATTTATAGAAAATAGGGACCTCTAGCCAAATTTTAATACTTTCCTCTTCTGATATACTAGATTGACTTCTGCCATTTCCAAGATGTGTTGAATGACAAGGAAGAGCAAGATAACAAATAATCTCACAGTAGGTAAATACCTGATCTGACCATGAAAACATAAAATTAATGTATTGTTTTATAATCAATATAAAGAGAAACCATGGGCTCAAATAAAAGTTCTGAAATTAGAAACAGGTTAAATAGAAAAGACTTAGAAATATGCTTCACATCTATCCTTCATGTAGCACTACTATTCCTATGATATCTGTCATTACATGCTTGAAAGTTCCAGATTAAGGTTGTGATATTAACCTCTTTTATATGAAACTAGAGGCCCAGTGCACAGAATTCATGCATGGGTAGGGGCCCTAGCAGCTGCCAGCTGCCAGCCAGGGCCACCCTCCATTCCATGCCGCCCCATGGTGGTCAGCACACATCATAGTGAGTGATTGAACTCCCTGTTCATCAAACTCCCAAGGGAACACTTTGCATACTAGGCTTTTATATATATACTAGAGGCCTGGTGCACAAAAATTTGTGCACTTGTGGGGGATGGGGGGTCCCTCAGCCTGGCCTGTGCCCTCTCACAGCCTGGGAACC
>NW_006293953.1:857099-862162 GCF_000327345.1 Myotis davidii
TTGTTTTCAGGCTGGTGGGCGACTGAAGCTCGCAGCCTCTCCTTTTTTCTTTTTTTTTTATCCTGGGATTTATTTACCTTCTATAGCTGTCACTGGAGCTGAGAGCAGGCTCTAGCTCTGAGGCCGTTGCCGGCTGAAAGCAGGTACCTGGGTTTGTTTAGATTCTATAATTGAAACTCTGTTGCCCTCACTGGCCACACTAAGCTCTGAGGAGATGCTGGCTGAAAGCAGGTTTCTGGGGTTTGTTTAGGTTCTATAATTGCAACATTGTTTCATCTGTAGCTCAGAGCTGAGCTGCAGCAGGCAGGGAACATTGACTTCCTCCATCACTGGAGTAAGCAAGCCTCATGTTCATGTTAGCTTTAGCTGCCTGGCTGCTGGCCGCCATCTTGGCTGGCAGTTAATTTGCATATCTCACTGATTAGCCAATAGGAAGGGTAGCAAAGTTATGGTTAATTACCATGTTTCTCAATTATTAGATAGGATAGATGGGAAATAGTAGAAAATATGGCTTTAGGTGGTGGTTTCTAAGGTTTATTTAAAAGAAAATTTTAGCTCTAGCTGGTTTGGCTCAGTGGATAGAGTATTGGCCTGCAGACTAAAGGGTTCCCAGTTCAATTCTGGCCAAGGTTGCGGGCTTGATTCAGTAGAGGGTGTGCAGGAGGCAGCTGATCAATGATTCTCTCTCATCATTGATGTTTCTATTTCTCCCTTCCTCTCTGAAATCAATACAAATATATTAAAAAATATTTTAAAAGCCTGTCAGATACTTATATTTATACAAATTGTTATTATATCATGGTTTATATTAGACTTTAGTAAATAGATAAATTAATTTTTAATTGATAGAGGTGTGATTAAATTTTAGAAAACATTGGCTTAGACCAGTGGTTGGCAAACTGCGGCTTGCGATCACATGCGACTCTTTGGCCCCTTATGTGTGGCTCTTCCACAAAATACCGACTTCTGTGCATGGGCCACAAAGTTTCAATTTCACTGCACATGTGTGCCCGCACATGGTATTTTGTGGAAGAGCCACCCTCAAAGAGCCAAAGAGCCGCATGTGGCTCACAAGCCGCAGTTTGCCGACCACTGGCTTAGACCATGACTTTATATTTATACATTTATTTATATGTCATTAGGAATTTATATATAATGTACTCAATAATTATCAAAGTATTCTTCATCTATTTATTTAATACACCTATGTGAAATTGTTATATGGGCATAGTATGAAAAGTTATAGGGGCAAAGTATGAACAGAACAATGCACCTACTCTCAAGGAGTTTACTATTTTAATGAGGGAGAAAGCCAAGAAACAAAAATGAGCATCACATGAGATAATAAATTAAGAATTAAAAAGAACTAGTAAATACTAAAAAGCATGGTTTGTTAAATTAAAAATATATAAATTGATTTCTTACAATCAAGGAATTCTGTTCTGTGACAGATATTGTTTAAAGAGGAAAAATCAAACAAACCAAGAAACTGACTGGGATAAAATATTTTCAAAAAGATGATAAAGCTGTTATATAAAAGTGCTCTTCAAATGCAGTAATAAGAAAATAAAACAATTAAAATGTGGGTAAAGATCTCTAAAGAACCCTCAACAAAGAAGATATACATGTGACAAATAATCATGTAAAAATGCTCAACATCATTTGTCACTAGAGAATTACTAATTAAAGCAAAAACAAGATACCATCACACACTTATTAAAATGGCTCAAATAAAAATAAAGACAGATAACTGACAAGTGGCATCTGCAATAAAGCAAATTAGGAAGCTCCAAGCCCTCATTTCCCCCCACTGAGACACCAAATTAACAATGACATAAGGACCCAAAGAGCTTTGTGAGAACTCTAGAAACCAGTTAAGATGTTGCAGAAACCAAGCAAGTGCCTAATCAAGAAAAACAAACAGACAAAATCAAAATAAAAACACTAGACCTTAAGAAAAACTATTTATGAATAGAAAATATAACATATAATGAAAAGGAAAACAAACTATTCCCCAAACTTTAGGTAATTCAGTGGCATTTTGCTCCCCTTTGTCCTATCACCTACTCAGAGCAGGGCAGAATATGAGGGGAAAGCTGTCCAACTCCCAGGAATAGGGCAGGATGACCTACTGTATATCTTACTAGAGTCAGGACAGGAGATTATGGGTTTTTGGACTTAATCCAAATGCTTAAATCGTGATTAGTGGTTAGCTGGAACTGGCAGGCATGCTTATGAACTGAGTTTGTATAATTAAAGATCATCCCATGAGATGCATAAGAATACAAGAGCCATATATTGGGTGAGCATTAATGAAGAGATTTTTGAAATAAGTATTAGACATCTAAAAATACAGGGTCAAATTGACAGTGGACATATGTACAATTCTGTAGGTCAGGGTAAAGAATGAGAATATATATGTAACCATAAAAGTAATTTTTAATGACAGTGAGCAAAGTAGATGAGATTGTCTGGGGAATAAGTGATATATAGGAAACTAGTGTTCTGAGGACTGAGCTCTCGGGCTCTCCAGCATTTTGAGGCTTGAATCAACAAAGTAGTCTGAGCCAGAGCAGCCAGAGAGGTAAGGAGAAAACGAAGAAGTCAAGAGAAAAGAGTATATCAATATGAGGAAAATGATCCATTCTGTCCACTGCTGAGGAAAAGTTTAGAAAAAATGAAGATTGAAAACATACTTTGGATTCACTAAAATGGAGATAATTGATAACCCTTACAGAGCTCTTTTGGTAGAATGTGGGGAATGTGAATTAGATTATATTGTATTCAAGGTCAACCTAGAGGAGTACAGGTGGATGGAGCACTTGGAGATAACTGTAGAAGTCTCATTCTAACCACAGGAACAGAGTTCTGGGGTGATAACTGGATAGTGAGGTGAGGTTAAATGAGGGGTGTGTTGTTTTGGTTTGTTCTTGTTTTTATAAAAAATGGATAATTTTATAGATTAATGACTTGGCAATAGAAATGATTCAGTAGAAAAGAAGAGGTAAGTTAATATGAAAGAAAAATTAATTTAATTATTTCAAAAAGAAAGCCTTTGGAAGGAAGAAGAGTGACAATATTCACAGAAACGGGAGGCACAGGGCGCAGATTCAGGTGCGGCTAGTTATGGCAGCATGTGGAGCTTCTCTTCCAACTGTCCATATTTTCCTGGAAGAATCCGGGGTAACCATGATTGGGGATGATGGAGGTTGGAGGTGGCTTTGGAAGTTTGAAGAGCAAACAAAAATTAGGAGAACAAATTAATTAAGGAAACTAATCTCATCAGGAATCAGAAGGGAAATTTGAAGCTTAAGGTAACAAAATTAGATGGTATATATTGTTGTGATGTCTATGGGGAGTAGCAATGACTTAAATTTAAAAGATGGTTGAGCCTTGGCCAGCATGGCTCAGTGGTAGAACATCAATCTATGAACCAGGAGGTCAAGGTTTGATTCCCAGTTGGGGCACTTGCCCAGGTTAGTGGCTTGATCCCCAGTAGGGGGGGTGGGGCATGCAAGTGGCAGCCAATCAATGATTCTGTCTCATTACTGATGTTTTTATATCGCTCTTCCTCTCCCTACCTCTCCCTGAAGTCAATAAAAAAAAAAAAAGTTTTGTTCCTATTTTTAGTTTAGGTACTTGTAGTTGCAAATTAAAAAACAAAAACAAACAACAGTCATGATGATTCTAGAGTGAACGCTAAAATATATATAATAGTGATTGGCCCAGTTTATGTCCAGGTTTTGGAGGAAGGAAGAAAGGAGGAAAAATAATGGTTTTAAATAGTACCATTTTGGAATATCTTTCTTAGTGTGCTTTTATATATTACTAGAGGCCTGGTGCACAAAATTCGTGCTTGGGGGGATTGTCCCTCAGCCCAGCCTTCACCCTCTCCAATCTGGGACTCCTTGAGGGGTTTCCGACTGCTCATTTAGGCCCGATCCTGGTCGGACATCCCTCTCACAATCCAGGACTACTGGCTCCCAACCGCTCACCTGCCTGCCTGCCTGATTGCCCCTAACTGCTTCTGCCTGCCAGCCTGGTCGACACCTAACTGCTTCCCTGCTGGCCCCATTGCCCCTAACTGTCCTCCCCTGCCAGTCTGGTCACCCCTAACTGCCTTCCCCTGCTGGCCTGGTCACCCCTAACTGCCCTCCCCTGCTGGCCCAGTTGCCCCTAACTGCCCTCCTCTGAAGGCCTGGGTCCCCCCCAACTGTCCTCCCCTGCAGGCCTGGTTTCTCCTAACTGCCCTCCTCTGCAGGCTTGATCGCCCCCAATTGCTGTCCCTTGCAGGCCTGTTCCCTCCCAACTGCCCTCCCCTGCTGGCCCAGTTGCCTCTAACTGCCCTCCTCTGAAGGCCTGGGTCCCCCCCAACTGTCCTCCCCTGCAGGCCTGGTTTCTCCTAACTGCCCTCCTCTGCAGGCTTGATCGCCCCCAATTGCTGTCCCTTGCAGGCCTGTTCCCTCCCAACTGCCCTCCCCTGCTGGCCCAGTTGCCTCTAACTGCCCTCCTCTGAAGGCCTGGGTCCCCCCCAACTGTCCTCCCCTGCAGGCCTGGTTTCTCCTAACTGCCCTCCTCTGCAGGCTTGATCACCCCCAATTGCTGTCCCTTGCAGGCCTGTTCCCTCCCAACTGCCCTCCCCTGCTGGCTATCTTGTGTTGAGATAGGGGGGGGCCATCTTGTGTGTTGGAGTGATGGCATATTACCTCTTTATTATATAGGATAATGAGTTTGGGGATTTAGACT
Source organism: Myotis davidii (assembly GCF_000327345.1). NCBI lineage: Eukaryota > Metazoa > Chordata > Mammalia > Chiroptera > Vespertilionidae > Myotis > Myotis davidii. Next base: position 861,846 of record NW_006293953.1, read on the forward strand.
TTTGAAAGCATGGAAACGTTATTTATATTCATCAATAGAAATGACTAGAAATATTAGATAACTTCAGTTCAAAGTTTGGAGGACTTCAACAAGTGCTCAATTCACTGTGGGATATTTTCCCAAATGACAGTAAATGGCATTTCATTCTAGTGTGGGAATGCTACCATCAACATTGAAATTAATCAAACTTCCTTGATTAATCAAAATTATATATTACCACCCTGATTGCAATCACCTATCAAAGAATCATTTTCAACAGTAATTTGTATAACACATAATCAACACCAATGAACCAAAAGCTGGAACCTCTCCAAACC
>NW_006293953.1:862254-871562 GCF_000327345.1 Myotis davidii
AACCTAGTTCAGGATTTCTAATTGTGCTTCACCCCAGAATGGAATCCATATAAACACTTTATCAAACCAAAGGTGATTGCACAGAAAAACATATGCCTATTCAACTTATCTACTGATTATATTGTCACTTTAAACTGTTAAATTTGCAAGAACAAAGCTGTCTTTATTATAGTTTTTGAGTGGCTCTAATTTTATAATGTCCATTTCTCATAAAAACTGGTTAAACAAAAATAATTTTATGTATTTGAAATGATTGAAAATAAGGGTCTTTTTCAACCTAAAGATTTCATTAAAGCATAGTCCAATACAGCTAAAAGTGCCTTGGTCACATATGGTCTATTTCTCTAACACTATCATATAGCCTCCTTTTGCTTAATTCACTTCACCTATTTATCCGAGTTAAATTAGTTCTTCTAAGAATTCATCTTATTTTAATGAAAGCAATATGGTGCAGTGGAAAGTGCTCTTGGCCAGCTACAACTAATGTAATTCAAGTTCAAACCCTGCCATCAACAAGCTCAGTGACCTTTTCAAGTAATATTAACACCTTGGTTCTCAGTTACAAAGTTAAAAGCTCTACTCCAGCCCAGCTGCCATGGCTCAATGGTTGAGCATTGACCTATGAACCAGGAGATCATGGTTTGATTCCCTGTCAGGGAACATAGCCCAGTTGCTGGCTTGATCCCCAGTAGGGGGCGTGTGGGAGGCAGCCAATTGATGATTCTTATCACTGATGTTTCCATCTCTTTCTCCCTCTCCCTTCCTCTCTGAAATCATTAAAAACATATTTTTAAAAAAGCACTATTCCATAATTTCTAACAAATACTTTAGTTCACAATATAAAATGCAAAATAATAGTTGTTTTAGTACCAAAACTGTTTAAAAATCAAATATATGATTTTTTTTAGATGCTTCCACCTACACAACATCTCTGTTATGAAAGATTTTGTCACTTCGAGACTGGCCATCTATCATAGGCTGTTGTCTCCTCTCATTAAATGCATTCCTACAGAATTTAGAGAAGTGGAACAGATTTATGGATCCTAGGACTTAATAGATTGAACAGATTGGAGTCCATCTTGAATCTGATATGTGTGTTAGGTGGTGGGGGCAGGTAGGTGGTGCCAGCCCTTTGGAGCAGACAGAGGCTGCGGGGAAAGGAGATGGATTGAAGGAAAATGAGTATGTTCTGCTCTGGTCTCTTGACTCTGTTTATTTGGGAAGATCACTGCATGCCTCCTCACCGGGGAAATCACCAGCAACAGCCCAGTTGCTTTACTGTCAATGGCAGAATATTATCAGGACAACACAAAAGGGTTATTGGGAGAGAGGTTGGTGAAGACTCTTGTGAGTTGACTGGTCTCCCCAGAAAGATACTTCATCATCCTCTCACCTTCCAAGACCTGGGAATGTTAGAGTTTACCCTGGAGAGACTGGATTCTCCAAATGACGCTTCTCCTTAAAAGTATGCATGCGGGGAGGGGTGGGTGTAGAATAAGCCATGTGGAAAGATTTACCTGGTTTAGTTTTTCTCTCTCTACATAGAATGATAGCTACCTCTTAAACTCAGTTACATGCTTTGTAAGAACTACAAGGAATCCTACACTTCCCTGTTTCTGAGATGCTTTCTTATGCAGACATAAAGCTAAAGCTATTGTTTGAAGGACTGTTCATTCATTTACTTAATATTTATTAGGCATCTTATGGTATATAGACCAGTCACTAAGTTAGATATATACAATATAAATAAAATAAGGAGTTTCCAATCTAGAAGAATTCACTGTAATCGGGTAATTGCAATACAATGCAGGCTCATGTATGTATGTATGTATGTATGTATAGGAAACAACATAGTATATATAGGGTTTGGTACTATTTGAGGTTTCAGGCATCCACTGGGGGGCTTGTATGTATTTCCTGTGTTAAGGGGGGACTACTATAATAATCTCTAGGAAGATATAGAATATGTGTTATACTTTTCCTATACTCTCTTCATTTACAAATTGGGGACATATGGCAGGTGTTGGTGAATAACAATTCCACTATTCAAAAATATTGACTAACCTTGACTATTACTTTTTGCATTCTTTTTATTTTTATTTTTTTGTCAACATGTCTTGTTTTCCGTCAGAGAGCAGTTCTTCTAAAGACATTCTAAGTATATTCAGTTAACCTAACAATATTCAGTCAGAGAACTGTGACAGACCAAATTACATTTCATGTTTCAATTTTTAGGTTATTAATTGTTTTGGTGTCTTTATTTTACAACTTGGAAAATGGTAACCTGAATAAGTTCAGGGATGTTTCAAAATTATATGAAAAATCAAGGAAACAATATTTTGAAAATATCTAAGAATGTATCAGAAATTTTAAAAATCTACCAATTATACCTGATTAAATTAAGTAGCATATAACAGCTCTTTTGTTTAAACATTAATTGGAAAGTCCTGAAAGTTGAATAATGGAAGTTAGAAATATTTCATTACAAAGGAATTCATTAAACTCTGGCTTATTTTCAACTTTCATTTATATCATTTTTAATGCATCTTGAAATAAGCATTACATGTGTTCAAAAAGTAACCCAGAAACATAAATGATTTGATTGAAGTCCATAAAATCTAAATGGTACTTTTGAAATTCTATGTGAGAATTTTTGCTTTAATTTAACTATCTCATGATTTGTGATATTTTTGACAGGCATTGCTTATATTATATATGTACAATTTTGCTTTTAGCTCTAATCATTTCTCTTACCTCCTAAATGCATTATTCAATGTCATTCTTTCTCCCCTAACTATATCAATTTGTAGAACAGCATTGAAATCAACATTACCAACATGCTGCCTAGCCACAACTATAGGAATATATTATATATTTTATGATTAATACATCAACCCACAAGAAGCATCTATAATAATAAAAGGGTAATATGCTAATTAGACCAGATGTCCGTCTGGATGTCATTCTGGACATACTTCCTGATGAAGCCGGGGTTGAAGGGAAGCCAGCCCGGGTCCCAGGTGTCTGCGGGTAGCCCAAGGAAAGCCAGCCTGGGTCCCGGGTGCCAGAGGGAAGCCAGTGCTGGCAGCTGGGGGAAGGAAGACTTACTCTTGCATGAATTTTCATGCATCAGGCCTCTAGTTTTCAATAAGTAGAAAATATATGGTGGGCCATTTCATGTATAAAATCAATGAATATATTTCCCCAATTAAACAAAGGAAAAAGCCGATTCAGATCTTTGCCCTCAACCCTCCTTTCGGTGTGGACAGTCTAGGTTAGCCCATTCTAGAAGTACTAAGGAATGATTCTAAAGTTTCTTTTTACAGAGACTTGCTTGTGATTGTGACCCATATGTACTCCATAGAGTCAGGATCAAAACCATGAGAGAGCAGGGAAGAGAGAAAGACTAGTATGTTTAAAGGATTTGAAAACTAAAGAAGAGTTAGCAGAAATATTTTATATTAAAGGTGGCAAAGTATGGAGTGATGGTAGAAGAGGTCAGAATAGCTAGAAAATTTCTATCTTCCATTTGGAAATCCCAATTCATTCTTCCCACAACATATATTGACAGTCTATTTTGTGCTAGGCTTTGCATTGAAAGTCCATGTTCAACATAGCATGTTTCTCAGCTTTTATATCCAATCAGGCTTCTTTTTGGCATATCTGAATTTCCAGCTTTGGGGCCAGTATGAAGTAAAATAAAGATTACTTGAACACAAGCACTGAATACCAGGATAGTACATGTGATAACCGAGATGGCTACCAAGTATCTAAGTGGTGGGTAGCAGACACAGCGTGGATACAGTGGACAAAAGGGTGATTCATGTCTAGGATGGGACAGAGCAGAATGGTTAGAGATTTCATCATGCTATTCAGAACAATGTGCAATCTAAAACCTTTAAATTGCTCCTCTATGAAATTTTCTATTTAATATTTGCAGTTGAGCATAGGTAACTGAAAATGTAGAAAGCAAAACTAGTAATAATGGGGGACTAAAAATATGTTACTTGCATATTTTTCTAATTTTCAAGAGCATCCTTTGAAACCTTATGAAATCCCTATAGCTCATTTTGAGAGATGGATGAGAAGTTCTTTGCCTATTCAAACCCCCTGATTTTGTGGATCACCTCTCTGCTTCCCTCTCTTCACTCTTTTTCCCCTGAGAGAAGCTACATTGCTATGAAACTACAAATCCTTCAATATGTCCCATCTCCCATGAAAAGTCTGTTTTCCCCTAGGAATTACCAAATGAATATATTCCCCATTGTTTTCCTCAAGTCAGGAAGAATGATTTTTAAAACACCTCTTGGGTTGTGTTATAGTTTCCTAGCTTCCCATCCAATATACCCATTAATAATAAGTAACTTCTGCTAGACTCACAGGTGAACTAAGACCATAGTTACTGCATCTTCTGTCCTTTAGGCAATGATTTCCATAATTACAGAGATATCTGAATTACGTTATCTTGAGAATACAAGGCTATGGGGAATTGAAACCAAATAAATATTTAAGTAGTCAACAGCAATAGAAGTTACAAAACCCGGAATTCTCATTTCTCCATGGTAGTACTGCTCAAACTATGCAGTTAAAGGACCATTTTTAAAAAAATATATTCTACCTTTCATGGACAAAAAAAGTGTCCTCCAACACCAGTGCTACATATGCCTCAACAGGTGAGTTTGACAACAGCTGAATTATTCTGTGCTTTGTTCTGCAGTAAGAATTCTCTGATATACTGCAATGACATATTTTTATACATTTTCTATATGCTTTTTAATTTTTTTCTCCTTGTCTTGCATGGACCACCATCATAAAATTCACAAAGAGGACCATACTTTGCCTAGCAGTGTTAAAGAGAAGCTATTGGAAATATTCCTTGAAGAAGTAAAAAGTAGTGTCATTTCTATTGGGATAAGAGTTCATGCATAGGCAGCTGACTGATAAAGAAGTAAGACCCGTGCATGTTGTAATAAAGAGACAAATGCTGCTGCCATTTTCCAGGTTTCTGTCTGGCCACCATGCAAACAAAGAGTTAAGTTTTCCAGAGACCAAAACACAGATCAATTGTTGTTATGGCCTAATTTGCAAAACTGAGAGGAAATCTCAGCAAAATGTACAAGACAAAGTAGCCCTTGCCCAGCTGGTGTTGCTCAGTGGTTGGCAGATGACCTATGAACCAGGAGGTAAGAGTTCGATTCTTGGTCAAGGCACATACCTAGGTTGCAGGCTTGATCCCCAGATGGGGGGCATGCAGGAGGCAGCCCATCAATGATTCTCTTTCATCATTGATGCTTCTGTTTCTCTCTCTCTCTCTCTCTCTCTCTCTCTCTCTCTCTCTCTTGATATCAATAAAAATATGTATTTTTTTAAAAAAACAGCGCAGGAGGAAGAAATCAGCAGAGGGTTATGAACTTTCCTGCGTTACTCAGTAATAGTATATAGTCTTTGAACATCGATTAACTTCTCTGGACTACACATTTGTAAAATAAGCTGATAAGTCAGATTGTATGTTTAGCAAGTCCCTTTTGTGTCTAAAATCATAGTCATTGCCCCTTTAATTATGGTAAGAAAGTTCTCATGTCAAAATAAATCAATCATAATTTCTACATTCTTTACTGGAGTCTTCCCAAAATAACCTACCATTGATGGAAGTATTATCAAAAACAGCACAAAGTAGAAAATATTGAATGTTAGTATAACCATAGGAATTTAACAAAATATCAAATTATTAAACAAAATATAAAATTTTCTTGATTAGAATTGTAAATTGCATTTGAATCACTTAAATCAAGTAGCTGGACACAGAACTCTTCAAAAGTTAGAATTTTGCTTTTAATATATTTAAATCTAGATCAGACTTAATATTTTACTTGAGAGTTACGGTATAATAAATGGGGCTGTTGAAACATGTAAACTTTTATATTCTAACAACTTGCATTAGGGGGGGTCTCAGTTCTACACTTTGCCTTTCTTAACATTTTGTAATTATTGATATTAGCGAGAGAAGAAGGGAGAGGAGAAAAGAGAGAGATGTCAATTGTTGTTCTGCTTATATTTTATGCATTCATTGGTTGATTCTAGTATGTTCCCTGCTTGGAGACAACCTTGGTATATCAGGGCAACACTTTAACCAACTGGGCTACCTGGCCATGGCCTACAACTTGCCTTTAAAAAGAAAGGTTAAATAAGGCAGAGGGGAAAAAATCTCATTGAATATAACTCTGAGAAAATTTTGAAAGAAGAAGGTACTACTGTGGTACAAATTGTTGTCAAGCCTGGGAGAAAAATATTTCCTGTGAACACTAAAGCCATTAGGGATGCCAAGGTCCTTTATGTTGAGCCAAGAGCAAGTGAAGGAGAAAATACGTTGGAAGCGCTGTTGGGAATTGTCCAAAAGGAATTGGAAGAGAATATTGTGCTTGTCCACAAAAAGTGATGAAGTTGAAAAATAGATGGGAAAATTCATTGAGGGTGTGGAAAGATTATTTCTGAGGCATTTTGTTGGCAGAAAATAATATGTTCAACAGTCAGAATGATGCAAAGAATGTACATCAAGCTGAGTTTCAACCCATATATATTAGGTCCATGTCTTCTAGAAGTAGATAATTCTAAAACATTCTAAGGGGATGATTTATAAAACTCCTGACATGTTCTTTGAAGAGCTGGTCATCTTCAATCTTATCTACTCCCATTGTGTATTTTTTTCCATTGTTCTGCTCAATAGTTTAACCTAATGGAAAATTCCAGTAGAGCAGCTTATTAATGAGTGAGTGAGGTTGTGTAGTGCCAACAATTTGGACCATAGTCTCTCTCAGAGAAGCCTATGAAAATAATGGCTAAGTTTGCTTATTGGAAAACTGTTACATATATTATAGATTGCTTGAGTCATCTAGTTAATTATTGGAATTTCTCAGGAAAAAAAAAACTCTTTTTTTTTTTTAGTGAATTCAGTTAACATGATACAAAATTAATATTCAGAAATTGGTTGCATTTTATATACCAATAATGTACTTTCAGAGAGAGAAACTAAGAAAACAATTGCTTGTGGGGGGGGGGGGGGGCACTATTAAATTTAACAAAGGAGGTAAAAGATTTGTAGTTGTAAAATTAGAAGATACTCAAGAAATTGAAGGAGATACAAATAAATGGAGAGATACACCATGTTCATGGCTAGGAAAAATGAACATAATTAAAATACTCATACTACCCAAAGCAATCTATAATCTCAACACAATTCATATCAAAATACCAATGGCATATTTCACAGAATTAGAGTTGGGATTTTTTGCATTTTTTATTCCGCATGTAATAGATTCTCCCAGAGCTTATCTGCCTGTTTTACTAATGTGATCAAATTCACAGGGTAATTGGCAATCCTGGACCATGCCTCCAGCTGCATTATTCAGGAACTTTTTTTTTTTTTACATCTTTAGAAAAAAAACACTCTTAAAGAGTTCCTTGAATAAGCCATTTAAATATCGTAATTGAATTTCCAACAAAACTCCTAATTGTATGATATCACAAAATGATATATACCTATTCAAATGGCACACATAAACACAGTTCTTACAAATTTAGATACATGTTTTATGTGAGTTATTCTTTCAATCAACTGTACCTTACACATGGTATAAATAAGCCCATGAATTATTCACTAGGGAATTTGTTGTATTTACCCCCCCCCTTTTCAATTATTGATATGTCAGCTTTTCATTTTTCTCTTGTCCTTTTCTTGATTAAATTTATTGTACTCAAAACTATGAGAAAAACCTTTCCTGAACTACATTTTCATGTTGGCTTTTACCTACTCAAGACCTAAAATAGATTAAATCTTTGAAGTTATATTAAATCCAAGTTCCAATATAATTCAATATGTAAATATATATAATCATGTTCTACATGCTTAGACTTGGTCCTCTATGCCCCTTTGTTATTTTTTCAGGTGAAATGCCCCACACCCCAAGATTTCAATTTCTTCAGCCCTGACAATGCACACCAGCTCTTTTTCCTTTTTTAAGAAATTGAACTATGGTTAACTTCATATTTAATCATTGCATTGTATTATGTACAGAAACAAGCTTGAAATAAGTTAAATGGTAATTCTCTCAGGAACTATTACATATTTTTAAAATAATTGAAATTAAAGACAAATTAATAAAAATCTGATATCTAGAGAGGGATATAAGGCAAGCTGTTTTTCTTTTCTTTTTTAAAAAATATTTTTTATTGATTTCAGAGAGGAAGAGAGAGATAGAAACATCTATGATGAGAGAGAATCATTGATAGGCTGTCTCCTGCAAGTCCCACACTGGGGACGGAATCTGCAACTCAGGCATGTGCTGTGACAGCGAATCAAACCCTGACCTCCTAGTTCATAGGCCGATGCTCAACCACTGAGCAACGCCAGCCAGGTGAGCTGCTTTTCTCAATGCCTGTTTTCAAGGGAGTAGTTTCTTATATACTTTTTTGAGGGTTTTCTATAACAAGCTCTACTTGGGACTTTATTATTTTATGTTTTAATCCTTAAAAACTTCCTTTAAGACAGACATTAGCAGTCATTATTTAAAATAAATGACAAAGCCAGAATTTAAACCATTATCTACCTGTCATAAAAGCAATACTGCTTTTCCCACCTACCATGCCCTGCTCCAGTGCCCATGCCCTCATGCCTTCTGTGTGCTCTGCTCTGCTCCTGATCCCAGTGTCCATGCCCTCATGCCTTCTGTGTGCTCTGCCCTGCTCCTGCTCCCAGTGCCCATGCCATTGTTGTGTTGCTCTTCCTTTTTTGGCCTTTACATATTGAACTGAACATATTTGAGAGCAGAAATCATTACATTTATATATCTCCATAGGCTCCAGTGGAAACTAATGCTCACATTTTGTACAAAAATTGTTATAGTAGCGAGGGAATCCTGTTTCACTTGTTTTGCCTCCCATCACCCAACATGACCCACATATTTGGCAAACTGCCTGCCTTATATGGCTTATCTACCCATCACTTCCTATATCAAGTGGATCTCTTTTCTATCATAAAGAAGATGATGGAGAAAATTCAAGAGAGAGAGAGAGAGAGAGAGAGAGAGAGGTTATTTTGCTTTCTTACCTTCTCTATCCTTTTAGTGAGGGCTGAGATATCACATACAATATTTGTTGTTGTTCTTTGTTTTGTTTTTTAATCCTCACCTGAGGATATTTTTCCATTTTTTTTAAATTTTTTTTTTAGAGAGAGAGTGGGAGGAGGAGAGACAGAAATACCATGTGATTGTCTCCTTTAGGGCCAGGGATCAAGCCTGCAACCGAGGTAAGTG
>NW_006293953.1:871842-886965 GCF_000327345.1 Myotis davidii
GAGGTCTTGGCTGATATATCTAGTTATAAAAAAGATAATGGCTTTCTTCATGAACACTCTTAGTCTCTCTTTGATTATTTGTTCTGGGGAAGCTAGCTGCCATGTCATGAGGCAGCCCTGAGTAGAAGTCCACACAAGAGAGCTGGCAAGGGGGTCTTCGGAAGATTGCCAGTAACTTAAAGGGAGAGTTGGAGGCAGACCCTTTAGCCTCAGTTGCCTCTTGAGGTGCCTGTATCTCAGCCAACAGCTTGACTGCAACCATAGCTGAAAGCTTGAGTCACAGACACCCAGAAGCCTGCACTCAGACTCTCAACCACAGAAACTGTGAGATAAAATGGTTTCTATTTTAAGCCAGTAAATATGGGAGAAATTTGCTACATAGGATAGGTAACAAGGCTAGGTTTTAGGTATTTGATTAGATCAAATACCTAAAAATATGGGAGTAACTTTGGACCTCGAAAGTTTTGCAATCTACAGCACAGTGATGCTAGGATACATTTCTGCTGCCACTACTACTCACCCAAATGTGGATGACCCTGACCATGACGGAACTGAGTTCTGAGCCAGACAGCTGCTACCACTGTGCCCAGGCACATGACCCCACTTCAGCCTATAATACATGACACCAGGCCACCTCCCCGACCCTGTATAGATGCTTTTCTAACCTTGCTTCCATCCCAGACACCTATGCTCCTCAACCTCCCTACATCCTTCTCACTCTGCTTGGGCTCTGACTAACCGTGCCAAGCCGATACTGCATGCAGTGTCCCCAGAGCTGGCATACACCCCGCTCTATTTGTGTTTGATTTGAACTCATTTCAATCCACATCATTGTTTGGGCCATAGTCAACCTGAAACTTCTTTCTCTAGCCTTCCATCTCCTCATCTATGTAAAGTGTATATTCTTAAAATTTCATTTTTGGTTAGTCCTTAGATCTAGTTTCAGGACATTCAGCACATCATCATTAGAAAGAAAAATAAAAATTTTTAAGAAAAAAAAAACTAAAGGAAAGGAAAGTAATTTAATATTATTTTGAAATTACTTTTTAAAATGTCATAATTTCTCACCTTATTTGCAGTCCCCAGGCATTGTTAATGCCCATGAATGCTAATTAACACTGAACTGCTTACCACAATGTTTTTCTAGCAGGCAACCTCAAAATGTCCCATTATTCTGATTAAATATTTATTGAACTTGAAGAGTGTCCTCAACACTGTAAAGAAGGTACATGAAAAGTTTCTACTTCAAAGACATTCTTGTGCTGAAAAGTACATCAAGTCAAGATTATGTACTAAGGATTTTATTTTCTCAAATTTTATTATACTCAATGGTATTTTTAATAAATTACCTTTTTATTTTATTAAATAAAAATATTTAAAAGGGTCTAATTTATATGTACATTTTTTATTAAAATAAGCAGTGTCGATTGGCAAAACCTTTCTTGAGAGAAATTTGACAGTGGCCCCCAATTACACAAAATCTGTTTATATCCTTTTATTCGCTTTATAGAAATCTACTTTATTACATGAAACAGTTCAATCGCTATAGGTACCATCTATTTACCAATGATTTTCAACATCAGCACAATTATTGTTTGAGCTGGCGTATTTCTTGTTGTGGGGGCTGTCCCATACTTTGTAGGATGTTCTACCCATTACATTCTAATATAATCATCCACCAACCATCCACAGTTATACAAGCAACAATGTCTCCAGACATTGTCAGATGTCCCTCCACAAGGCAAAATGCCCTAACTCATACTGAGAACCACTGCTTTAAAAATATGAAATTAGAGAATGGTTTGGGCCATTATAGTACTTTAAATATTACTTTCATGGAACATATTTCATTTTATAGAAACCTGTTAATAACAGGAATCAGAAACACAAAACACTCTATGGAACATGTAGATAAGGTGGGTGGAAATCACCAGTGGGGACTGTGGTAAACTGAGGAACTCATTACATGCACTCTAACTATACAGGGGCCGCTGACCTCACAGTGTTATGGTCAAGTATTGCAAGACTCAAATTCAGATCCAATGTTACCAATTCCTTTTTTCCTCCCAAGAAAAATGCATACATCTGATGATGCCAATTATTTAAATATTGAGAACTAATTTATTTTTAAAATACTGTTCCAACCAAAATATATATATTTTTTTAAATTTTGGAATCTTGTTTTACACTCTCTGTTATATTGTTAAGTAACAAAACAAATACAAAAGTATGCATACATTTATAAAATTTACATGAGTTATGTAGTATATTTATATACTATATATATTGATAAATATATATCTATATCCATAGCTATATTTTTATCTGTGGATCTAGAGCCATCTCTCTTTCTATATATATATCTATATTTATATCTATCTCTATATAGCTATATCTCTCTATTTCTATGTCTATGTCTATGTCTATATCTATATCTGTACCATTTATCTATCTATCTATAGATCTATAAATATATGCATAAAGATGTAGATCTATAGCTATATTAAATATACTGGAAAAATATCAAAGTGTTTAACATGTGTTCCCATTTATGGGTGTTATTTTCATAACAAGAGTAATGATTGCTAATGAATTTTTTATTAATGTGGAGCTTTCATGATGATTTTTGTGGAGAGAAAACACCAGTTTCAGTGCAGATGACACAGAGAACTGGAAGCTTGGGAAGCAGAGAGAGACCAGTAGGAGGAATCCGTCAGATTCCTTGAGAGCTTAAACTTTGTTGGCACTGTGCCTCTTCCATCATCTGACAGTTGAAAGCCAGGAAATGTAGGAAATGGCAATTGACATCTACAGGACGGAAACTGAGCAGGGATGTAACAGCTGCCTATGGCTATCTCTGTTACAGCCAAATATTAACAGAGATAACACCCTGGTCTGTGTGTCCCAGAGTCTGAGAGAAGAAAATGACCAGGTACAAGGAGGTGCAACCAGAAACAGAGGAACCAGTTCATATTACATGTCCCAAATCAAATTCTTATTAAAATAATGCGGGTCAGAGTCCTATTAACAACTATATTTTTGCAGATGCTAAAATTTTAATTCTCTGGAAAAGGGAGCCAAATTGAGGATGGCAAGAGAAGAAAATGACATCAGGTACGAGAAGGTGCAACCAGAAACAGAGGAACCAGTTCACAGTACATGTCCCAAATCAAATTCTTATTAAAGTAATGCGGGTCAGAGTCCTATCAACAACTATATGTTTGCAGATGCTAAAATTTTAATTCTCTGGAAAATGGAGCCAAATTGAGGATGGAAAAAAAATAAATTATCCCAAAGAGTCAATATTCCAAAAGATGGAGGCAAAAAAATTAAAAAAATCACCTGGAATTCAGGATTAAAAAAAAAAAAAGACCCCAAAAGACTGGGAAAAATACCAACCACAGAGACATCTGCCACTTTATGTGGGAGTTATTACTATCCTAAAAGATCCCATGTGACTCACAAAGCAGGTCCCTCCTTCATGCAAGTCCCACTTCATCTAGGGATTTAGGCAGCAAATACTGGAATAACAAGACGATGTTCTTATTGAGCATACAAGGCAGGCAATATTGTCAGATCTGAATAGCCTATTTTAATATGGAAATTTAATTCTCACTTTTTTCTCTGTTGAAATAATAATACTCATAGGTCAAGCGTTCTTTCCTTTATCTGGGAAGAAAATACCCAATAAAGTTCGATAATTTTGATCTGGAGTGTAGTGGGCCATTGAGGTCTAGAATAGAAGAATAAAATGAAGTGGGATTTCTAAGGAGGTCAATAAGAGAGGAGGCTTGATGTGGAGGAAAGGAAGATTTCTAACCTGGAAGAGGACCTTTGGAGATTTGAAATATGGGAAGTGGTGGAGAAGAGATAACAGAGCTAGCAGCAAGACAAGATAGCTGGCATCATTCAATGATGGCTGAGTCTCTTGAGTAGAATGGCTGGTCTCAGTAAGATGGGACAAGAAGCAACCATATAAAAGGTTGTCTTGTCTAATGACTTCATGATTGTAGAAAACTAACAACAAAGAGCTGGACATAATTCCACCCTTCTACTGCCCAAGGGATGTTTCAGTGGTAAATTGCATGAATAGATTACAATTTGCCTGACCCATTCCCTACTGCATCATATGAAAGATCCCCCAAACTGTGGTGCAACCCTAGGGAAAAGGTCAAGTTTTCAGTCAGTAGAGCCATACACTTATTTGTAATACATAAAGAAATGGGGTATTTCTTGCCTACTTTGTATATTGATAACTAATTTACCTACTCTCAGGCTCATAATTTCTGAATCTACATCTTCTAGCATGTGCACGTATCATTTTTTACAGATCTAAAAAAGACATTTTTGTGAGTAAAATCCAAATATACACATTAGATGCGATGCCCTGATTTCTTTGCTTTTAATTTATACAGCCTATTAGCAATGGGAATTTTAGAATGATAACATGTAGTCGAAATTGAGGTTAAAGAAACCATTGTCTATTTTCTCATTGATCCATAGCAGATTATAGACCTCACAGAAAATAAAACAGTGCCTAGTAAATCCTGCTTTGCAATAGAGAAGGTTTAAAATAATGAGAAAATCTATTTCTCGTTTTATAATACACAGGCTGGCTCACTTAATTGTATTCTGCGCTATCGTTTTGACACGGGCATTACTTCTCCTTCAGCATCCGTGTTAGTGGATTACTCTGCAAGAAATTCCCTTTGAGGGGCTATCAAGCACTCCATTTTTTGAGAGACTAACATTTGGCAAATGGTAGAAATCAGAGGCATTTTAAATGAAAATGAAAAACAAGAAAGACATGTGCAATACCTTATTTACACAGAGAATAAATGCTTTGATAGGAAACACTTCAGAGTTTGTGATTTACAACTGATCTTCAGAAAGCATTCTGCCTCTTAGATTCTCTTTCCCAATGAGGACGCCTGAGATATACCCTACTTTACCCTCAAAACAAGTCCAAAAAACCCTGATCACCTTCCAATATTTCCACACTCACTCTGTTCTAAATAGATTTGAAATAGTTCCCTACTCCTGAATTCCTCCAGCTCCTCCACCCCAGCTCTAATCACAGGTTAATCAAAATAGGCTAATGATAAACTTGACTAAATGCAGTGCACATTTCAGGTTTAGCAATGAAAATTGCATCTTGTTACAGATATACAAAAACCTATGTTTATTAATGTATAGTCATATATGAATAATTGTGTGTATAATATGTTTGTATGTAACAGACTAAAGAACAGCACTTCCGATTCCTATTTCAGCCTTACTTATAATTTGCTATATCACTCTTCTAATAAATATAGATAAATAGGTCTTTCCATAAGTGTTGCACAAGACAAACTTGATAGGAAAAAAAACAGAAGGTTCATATATTTGTCTACATTATCTTCATTCAGCCTTCATACTTGTGATAAGGGCCAACTTCCTGTCAATAGCCATCGCTCTGAAAGCACCGAAATAAAGAACACTCATCAGCTAATAACTTTACAGTATAAATTAGAGGTTTATTCATTTAACAAATATGTATTGTTAAATGGCTGTCCTGGATCCTGGGACAAACCCAACTGATACTGTCTTTGCCTTGGAAATATGCACATCACCTGTGGAAGGGGTCAGTTGTATAAATCAGTAACTATAATAAAAATGTTATGATACACATTTATACAAAGAGCCATGGAGTGTAAATTGCAAAGGAGAGACAAAGGGGTGAATTCTATTAGATTTTCTTACCTTCCCACTAGCATAAAATGCAGTGAAATTGGCTAAAGAAAAAATTTATTCCTCTCTAGGATGATGTATGTCCTACCTAGATTGAAGGGGCTAAGTAGGTAGCACAGGAGACCAGCGCTCAATCTTTTCAAATATGTTAAGCCTAACAATGATCTGTCTTTTTCTCAAATGGAATAGGGAGCCTAAGAAAATCAGGTTTATGGTGTTATCAGAAAGATATCAGTACTCTTTCTGTATAAGATGAGTCTATTGCTGACATTTTCTGTATATTATTCAGTGTATTGTTCCTCAGTGTAGACTTGTCCGTGCTCCGTATTGAGACATGGAAAATGAAAGTCTGAAGACAGTAACCAGTCACACCTCCAGTCAATTGTTCTCTACACTCCTTTCCAGGTGAAACAATGAGAACATCGAGAGAGTGACAGCATGCATGCAATGGTTCATGAGGCCAATTTAGTAGTCAATGATGAGCCCTTCCATGACCTTAATTGCGCTAGGTTCTGGAGGAAAACACATAGTACATCATTATTGGCTATAATTATTTCTTGCCATTAGCCAGTGGTTTTCTAACATATTTAAAAAAAAACAAGAATTTGTTGTAGGAATCCAATACTTCTTTATCACATTATTTTATATTATTTTTTCATAACATTTTTTTTTTTACTGGAACCTTTGGGAATGTTGTACTGAATACCAGCTAAGTATTGAAAATATGGAATAAAATATAAGTTGGCATCTAATACTAGTGAAATTAATATTTGTGTTAAATTAATATTGAACAAAGCCTGCCTTTATCCAGACAGTTGTCTCAATTCAGTTATAGTGGTGCACATGTTTTTATGATATATATTGAGAATACATGACAGATTTTCATCTCAAAAGTGAATAATTATATTAAAATAAGTTGGAAAACTAATGGCTTGGCCCATGGCATCAAATACTCTGCAGTATTATAATATTAGCTGAATTAGCTTTCTTTTTTTTTGGCTGTAATTTTTATAGCTATTATTTTTTTGTGCTTACACAAACTTAGTGTCTTTAAAAAAACCCCATACTTTAGTTCATAGTTCTGTAGGTCAGAGGTTCAGTAGACTTGAATGGGTTCAATGGACTCCACTGGTTCTCAGGCGCAAATCAAGGTATTGAACAGGCTGAATTCTCAGCTGGAGGGTGCTGGGGGGAAATTCTGCTCCCAAGCTCTTTTTTTAAAAATTAAAAAAAATTAATGTAGACACTATTGCAGGTGTCCTCCATTTGCCCCACCACCTCTTTGCACACTTCAGCCCCCTCCTGTATCCCCCACACTTGGGCTTCACCACACTATTGTCCATGTCCATGGGGTATGCACATACATTCTTTAGCTAATCCTTTCACCTTCTTTATCCAGTCACCCTCATTCTCCTCCCCTCTGCCACCCTCCAGTCTGTTTCAAGCACATTTTTAAATGAGAAGATCCATATTGAATGAGAGAATTCAGTTCCTTGCTGTTATAGGACTGAGAGCTCCATTTAATTAATAGGTGTTGGCTAGCCAAAACCGGTTTGGCTCAGTGGATAGAGCGTCGGCCTGCGGACTGAAAGGTCCCAGGTTCGATTCCGGTCAAGGGCATGTACCTTGGTTGCGGGCACATCCCCAGTGGGAGATGTGCAGGAGGCAGCTGATCGATGTTTCTCTCTCATCGATGTTTCTGACTCTCTATCTCTCTCCCTTCTTCTCTGTAAAAAATCAATAAAATATATTTTTAAAAAAAATAGGTGTTGGCTAGAGGTTGTGCTCAGATCCTGGGGACCACCCACATTCCTTCTCACATGACTCACTATATCTCCACCCAGTAACAGAATGTTGACTCCTTCTCATGCACTGAGTCCATGATTTCCTTTTCTGCTTCTATCTGCCAGAAAAAACTTTCTGCTTTTCAAAGGATTTGTGGTTAGGTTTGGCCCACTTGGATAAACTTTTCTTCAAGTCAGCTGTGTCATATAACATAATCTAATCATAGAAGTTATATCCATCAGACTTATCCTCCAGTGGATTTGTGCTGCATGGACACTGAGGAGTAGGGGACCTTGAGAGCTCCTTTAGAATTCTGTCTACCATAGAAGCCAACATGGGCCATAGAGTCCACAAAGAAAAGGCATCAAAACGAATATTTTACAAATAATTCGACATTTCAAAAATATTCTATTTTACTTTCATAGGAAATATCAGGATTTATTAGACTTTGTGGTACTTATTTTGTAATGTGTGTATGTCTTTCTTTGCATTTTTTAAAATTTGTTTTGCTTTTATGTTGAGTTTTGCTTTATTTATTTATTTATTTAGTCAATTATTTATTTATTTTTCAATCCTCACCCCAGGATATTTTTTTTTTCCTCATTGATTTTTAGAGAGAGTGGAAGAGAGAGGGAAAGCCAGAGAGAAATATCAATGTTAAAGAAACACATCAATTAGTTGCCTCCTGCAGGAGCCCTGACCAGGTCCTGAGCCGTGGAGGAGCCTGCAACCGAGGTACATGCCCTTGACCTGAATCGAACCCAGGATCCTTTGGTCCTCAGGCAGATGCTCTAGTCACTGAGCCAAACTGATGAGGGCTGTTTACTTTTTTAAAAAATTACTATGGTGAACAGAAGTAATATAATTCTCATACTATTGCAGAAACAGTAAGTAATCTATTTATTACATTACAAAATATATTACACACACTTTTGTTTCTTTTTTTTCACTGTTGCATGAATAAATAAGATTGTTCATACACTTTGCTCTGGAAAACAGACTTTGTGAGGTCAAAATCTTGACTATGCTATAAAATTGATAAGGTATAGGGTTTATAGATGTTGAAAAGCATTCAAAATACTTTCAACTCCTTGTGGAAGAATGGATTCAATTTCTTGGAATGTTCTATATTACAAGTAATTTAGAGGCATTTGCCAAATGTACTGAGCAGTAACAATTCACCAGTCATGACTTTAGAGGAGATTGATTTGATATGACTTTAAAGTAGACTGATTTTATTTTATTTTTTATTCAAGTTAAAAGCAGATACTGATTGGGAATTTGCTTAAATTAAAACACCTATAAATAGCTGTCATAGGTTATGTAACATGATTTCATTTTACTTATTTTTCTAATTATAACCTGACACCAGAAAATAAAAGCCTGGGTGAAAACACCCATAAATTATCATTTGTGTATAGAACATGATAGAATGAGACTAAACATGAAATCCTAAAATTTATGTTTATTCATAAACAGAGTCACAAAATAGATGCAGGAGGTTGCACCTGTTTAAGGAACATACTCTCCCAGATTGCAATTAACTGAGTTTCATCATCTCCTCTAGATGAGATTTCTGCAGTGGGATGGAGTTAATTAAGTGCATTCTATGAAAATAATTAGTGTTTGTGGAATATGTAAATGGAAGCATTGCGTAGGTATACATGAAGATATTATATGGGGATTATTGCATAGGCCTTCAGCTTTAAGATATTGCTAAGAGTAACAAGAGTAAAACATTCCCAGGCATGCATGAAAAATCTCCCTATGTAGGCACAGTATCATCAAGTTACTCAAATTGATTAAAACTTCAGTTGCAAAGTAAGGGTGCACATTCAAGTGACTTTGTGTATCTACAAGTAAAATTGAAAGTAAAATAGCTTTTTTCCAAGTTACCAAAAAATGTCAAGAAAAAGTGGTTTGCGAATTAAATTAAATAGAAAATTGCCTCATTTTTTTTAAAAATAGAAACAATCTTATTGTCTTCCCTGAATGGTTATGAGATTTTAAAAGGTATTGTTATCTCTTACTTTATCATAATGCAATCAATAGAAAACTGGATTACTTTTTAAAAGATAAAATAGAGAAATTTTTAAAGAGCCAAAGAGAAATGTCTAAATAAAACTATATATAAGATTTCTGGTAAATATACAATAGTTGGGTTTTTTTTTGTTTTATTTTTACTTTGGGAAATGTTCATATCTTTTTTTTACAATAGTTTCTTGAAGCTAATCATCTGCTACCTTATTTCCAATGTGCATTTGTACTTTAATAGCTTACCCCAATGTTGTGAATGACATACATGATTGTTAATTTCAGCAAATTATAGAAAATAAAATTCAAGTCTTCACTACTCATTGTTGCACAGCTGCATTTGCAGTCCCAGTCCTGTTTGCAAATGTAACTCTATAGTGAATAAGCTTTCTCTCTTTTCTATAAATATTTGAAGGTGACTATACTAGTATATATTTGTGTACCCAAGCAAAAGATATTACATTACATTATGTATTTCTTAGGTAACGTGGTTGCTAGATTTCATTTTTTATCTCAATTGCTTATCCCTGACCCCAACTACAATGCAACTGTTAGAATATGGAACCAGTGTAACTAAAACTTATCCACAAAGCATCACTGCCTGGAATCTTGATGCACATTATATATTAATACTAGCAAATTACATGAGTTTTGATGATCATACTGAAGGTATCAATTTGGCCAATATATCAGATAAATGGTACCTTGTTTGGCCTTTACGAATCCATTTTATCCTACTAGGAAATTCATGTCAGAATATAAACTATTTTCCTAAGTACATAATTAACATTCAACAAGGCATCTAATCAAAGCATCCCTTTCTCATTAGTACAGTTCTGACAGTTTCATCATCAAGTGGAAAGTATTTCAGCAAATTGTGTTGCTATCCTATCAGATATGTCAAGAACTTGATCTTCCTTTCCATTAAGTCAGATTGGGGACATGAACCAATTTCCATTATGAAAATGTGACTAAAAACAAGTGACACTTTTCCAACAACAATTTCCAATAGAAAATGAATTACACCTCCTTCCTATATTTTCTATTTGAGCTAAGTATTTTAAGATATTAATTGAATAATTTAGTATTGAACTAATGTAAAAACTAAAGGAAAAAATGTCCTTGAAATCAATGAGTTATTTAATTACAGTCAAGTTTTGAAATATTGCAAAGAAAAAAAATTTAAATATTGAAATTTTCCCATGAATATGAGTGGCATGATTGTTTTGGTAGTTATGGCAATTTGGGGATAGATTTTATTTACCTCTTCCATTTATTACTTCATGTATTACATAATTTTGTGTTTATTTCTCTTTTTTTTGTCATAAGCAAATGAAACTACTAATTCAATCCTGACCATTAACCAATAAAGTTGTACTTTTAATTATATTAATATTTATACACAATTATATGTAAACTAGAGGCCTGGTGCATGAATTCGTGCACCAGTGGGGTCCGTTGGCCTGGCCTGCGGGATTAGACTGAAACCGGCTCTCTGACATCCTCTGAAGGGTCCCGGATTGCAAGAGTGCACAGTCCAGGCCAAGGGACCCCACCAGTGCACAATCGCCAGGCCAGGGAAGGATGCGGGAGGTTGGCCAGCTGGGGAGGGACAGTGGGAGGGCTCCAGGGCATGTCCAGCCTTCCCGATCGGCCAGAGCCCAGCAGCAAGCTAACTTATTGGTTGTAGCATCTGCACCCTGGTGGTCAGTGCACATATAGCAACTGGTACCAGTCAACTGTCTGCCCCCTGTGATCGGTGCATATCATAGCGACTAGTCAACTGGTCAACTGTCTGCCCCCTGGTGGTCATTGCATGTCACAGCAAGTGGTTGAGTGGCCTTAGCATATCATTAGCATATTACATTTTGATTGGTTGAACGGCTGACTGGATGACTGGACACTTAGCATAGTAGGCTTTTATTATATAGTATGAATTATATTTATATTTTAATATTATAATGAGAAATTTAACAATAACATCCTCTTTGATTCACTGTCATTTCAAATTCTATATATTTGTGGCTGATTAATTGTCAATACACTGCTTGACCTTGAATCTTGTTTCTAACACTTGAACTATATAGAATGCACCAAATTACATAGAAATATACCTTTCTTAAGAGCATAGTAAAACAACGTTTCAAAAAAGTAAAAACTCTCATTTGTGTTTATATTTCTGTATACTAAAATATTTTATAGCAAAAATACTCCTGCTGTAGAATGCATTTAGGAATAAACAGACCCAATTGAAACTGATGATTGATAATGTGAATGAGATATCTGAAATTAAGGGAGACTTAAGAGTTACTGTGTTCATGTTTCTTAAAGTTCATAAATCTGTGTCTTCTGACAAGTTTTGCTTAGAACTAAAAATAAAATGAAGTAAAATCATTAAATATTTAAGGGTCTTGGAATCTCTTGACCTTAAGGAAGGTCAATGACAGTGTCAGGGCCCACAGAAAACCACCCTGATATATTCCACAATGCCATATTGATTTAGAATTAAAATTACTTAATTGTCAGCTCAAGAAGGAAATTCTCCCCTCTGTCCTCCTAAGGGCAGAAGTTAAATCTGCCATGTGCAACGTGTCCTCCCTGCACTTGGAAGACCTTCTTCCTTTATCACGAGGGTTAAAAAACTCAGAGCTGCCCTAACTGGTTTGGCTCAGTGGATAGAGCATTGGCCCATGGACTGAAGGATCCTGTGTTTGATTCTAGTTGAGGGCATGTACTTTGGTTGCATGCTCCATCCCCAGCCCCATTGGGGGCTCATAGAGGAGGCAACCAATCAATATGTCTCTCTCACACCCATGTTTCCCTCTTTCTGCCTCTCCCCTTCCTTCCACTCTCTCTAAACATCAATGGAAAAATATTCTCAGGTAAGGAGTATAAAACACACACACACACACACACACAGGAGTATAACACACACACACACACACACACACACACACACACACACACAAAGAACTCAGAGCTGAAGAGCCTTTATAAACAAACCTTGTTGCCTCTGTATTAATTTACTACACAAGCCCAAATTTTGTTTAGATTTCTAATGAAATCTAATGAATACCCAAACCTTGTATAGATTCTTTTCCAACGAGCACTATTTTTTTGTCCTGTCAACTCTTCAAAGATTTACTGTTTTTCTGTCTAGTATAAAAAGATGCTTGCTTTGATCATTTTTTCAGCCTCATTGTATGACTAGAGCATCAAAATTGTGATTCTCAATTGCACAAATATTAAATTGGGTTTTCTCCTTTTGAGAAATTTCCTCTAACTACATGACTAGGTTTACATCAGTTTTTCAATATTTGACAAATGTGATGGTTGTCTGCTTCACTATCTTATGTTTTCTATTCTAATTTATGCTATTTAGCCAATGTTTATTTATTTATTTTTGTTATCTTCACCCAAGGTAAGTCCTGTAATTGTATAAACTGTAGAAAATGATCCCTCTACTCCCTGTCTGGAAATATATTTATGTGCATAAATGTATTAGCTTTTACATAATATCATCCATTGAGACTGTGTCTAGATAAATGAGTTACAGTCTATTTTTGAAATATGAAAAGCAGATAATAACATGGATAGTTAATGTAAACATTTTACCAATCATGCAAAACTCAAAATTAGCAAACAACAGGGTAACTGCCACAGGATGAGAATACAGGCATAAACTCAAAATGCCAGTGAAAGGGCACCTCAATGCATTACCCAGACACAACATAAGGGAGCCAGTTCTTTTTCCTAGGGGCAGAGGAGAAAAAGCATTATGGACAAAATGACTTTTATTTTGTTCTCATTTATTTTTTCCTTTTTATTCTAAAACATATTTTGAAAATACCCCAAAACTATAAAGGAAACATTGTTTGAGTAGTAATCACACAGTAAATTTAGGACACCAAAGAAAATTGATAAAGTTCAATCAAATGACAACCTTTCAACATAAAAGGAGAAAAAAAAATAAAAAGCATGGCATGTGGTACTATGAGTCTTATGCCATTCTCTCAACTTCAAAATTTTTTATTTTTCCATGGACACAGACAATAAGGAGGTGAAGGCCTAGAGTGGGGGCTAGGGGGAGGATGGGAGAAGTCAATGGAGGGAAAGGGGACATATGTAATACTTTCAACAATACAGATTTAAATTTTTTTAAATTTCATTTACCTGATTGTATACCAAGCATAAAAACTCAAATCTAAGAAACACAAACTCACTTAGCTTATATTTCACATTTGTTTATTTTTAAAATGATATTCATTTGCACATTTCTCATTATTTTTAAATGAGAATTATGCCATCGCTCTATAATTAATAAGAAATTACTGGGGGGTGGTGGAGAAAAGAAGATGAACCCCTTTTGGGTCTTCTTCTTTGTGTTTACTGCACTCCTTGTAAACACAGCTAATTTTTCAGTGGACTAACACATTTCTACCATTTCTATTTCCTGCTTCCAGAAAACATTTGTTCTTCTAAAAGCAACATTCAGTCTCTGCTACTTACCAATGGCCTTGTTTACACAAATACAAGTTGAGAAATCAGGATTGCCCATTTCAATGTCCAGCTATCTAAGATTGTATAGACAACAATGGTGTATACTTTTAAAGGAGAGTTCAATCATTTATTAAAGAACAATTGGTTCTTTATGTTTGTCAATTGAGACATCAATTTCAATTTTACCCCCTTAAGAGAGAAACCTTTCTGCACTCCAGTTCATAAAAAATGTGGATGTTCTCACAAAAAGATCAAAGATGTACCTGTTATGGTAACCCAGAAACATCTAAAAATATCTGTAGATGTAATACAGCTTATCTCCCCTTTAAACAACTGACAGATATTGGTGTATGCCAGATGATGTTCCACATCATTCAAGGATCTTGAAACTTCCCATAATGGGAATCTGCTATTTCCAGCAGGTAATGGACAGGTGCTAATCTGTGTTGTAGGTGGGAATTTATAAATGGACAATCTACCTAAATTGAAGGGTCTTCCCATTACCACCACCATGACATATATGCTTACATTCAGACCTTATCCATTTCCCAGGTATACTAGTAGTTTTCCACTTATATTCTATCAGTGAAATTTCACAGGAATAACTTAAAATGTATTCATCACATGCCATTATCCACTAATAAAGATTTACTGGCTTCTTCTCATGTGCCAGGTATTGCACATAAAAGTACTTATTATTTCAATAAATTTTCACAATAAACCTAAAAAGTGCTGAATATAAATATATATACATATATATATGTATATATATATACACTGAATGGCCAGACTATTATGACCACCTGACGTTTGTAGGTAAATTAGTTATAATTTTCGCACTGAAGTTTCTAGAGGGCCAGACCATTATAAATAGGGAAGCAGGTTGTTTACCACGAGAGTAGAACTGATTTTTTCCTGAAGATTTGGCTAATCAGGGCTATATGCAAATTAAGTGCAAACTCAGATGGCAGTTAACTGACAACAAAATGGCAGTTAATTTGCATATGTAAGCACAATGCAGGGAGGCGAAAGGGAAAGCAGGAAGAAGTCCCCTGCCAGTGACAGTGACTGTTA
>NW_006293953.1:889023-890584 GCF_000327345.1 Myotis davidii
GTTTGTCGCTGTCTTCCTCTCTTTCCTCCACTCTCTTTAAAAATCAATGGAAAAATATCCTCGGGTGAGGATTTTTTAAAAAAGAACCATTTTTATTTAATATTTCTCAGTACCAAAAAAAAAGGTTCAGCAAATCTAATTCTCTCAGTAATAATCATCTAAAAAATTAATACAATGTTCTTGTCAGATTTCCAATATCACAGGAGAAGGATGGAACAATGATCTGTTTGTATCAGTGAAAAGGCTAAACTGCAAAGAAGCATGTGTGGTCAGGAAGGTTTCACATTTTTCCTTCCCTTTAAATTCCCATTCCCATCAGGCAATGAGGACTTAGTAGAGAATATGCACTTAGGTGGACATAAACACTACAAAGGGGAAAGAGAAGACCTCGCCTTTCCATTCTGAACTACCCTCTATGAGAATGTTTTCTGATCTGTGGGAACTTCAACCTTTTGTAATTGTTCTGAAAATCAAGTTGTCACATTGAAGGCTTTTAGGAATAAGAACAAATGTTCTCCCGGAAATGCTCTAATCGCCTAAGTGGGCAGGAGACAGTGGAATGCAAAGCAGTGTGTGAAGGTGTTTAGGTAATAAGGACAGGCCCTGGGAGCCACATTTATGAAGGCTGGTGTGAGGTCTCTGTGACAAACAAGCCTCTTCTAGTCCAA
Source organism: Myotis davidii (assembly GCF_000327345.1). NCBI lineage: Eukaryota > Metazoa > Chordata > Mammalia > Chiroptera > Vespertilionidae > Myotis > Myotis davidii. The sequence goes on from NW_006293953.1 coordinate 889,692, forward strand.
TTCCAGGTTGCTGTTCTGCTGCAGAACACAGGGCATGGTGCTTCTCATTCCATTCACTGGCAGCGAATTGTGCTCTATGCCATTTTAGATTGTGATAAAAAGGTGATCCTCCCCATGATAAATCTAAGCATGTCAATCATATTTTATTAAACTTCACAAAAGCAATATCTCCTAGCATACTATCAGTCCATCTCCATTTAGGATTATTATTATTATTTTTTTTAACCATGGGTTTGGGATGATCAGAAAGCATTAGAGCTCTATATTTGTGTGACACTTCTGGAACCTCATATTTCAAAAATGTACTATGCTGTAGCATGTGAGGCAAAGTTAAATAGGGAATGAATTTATTCATGAGGGAAAAGAGGTTGGAGTAAATTGCATAGACTTAAATAAGACAGAAAGGATGCAAATCCATGGTAAAATGCTTATTGATGTTTTTGTGATCAGGTTAAGAAGAATATTAGTTTTGCTTTTCAGCATTAAAGAGATTCATGTGAGTTATGGTGAGCTCCTTCCAATTTTTTAACTCTTACATTCCAGTTTTTGTGTGTAGTTTGTGTACATTTTCTGTTGCACACTAACCTCTCTTTCCTTAGATTTTTTCAAGTGCAACTAACTATAACAATATTGTAGAAAGTGATCCTAGCAAATATTCCACAATTAAAATGTGCCAGGCATTCTGCTAATCCGTCTCAATGTACAATGTTATTTAGAGGCACCAGCAGCTCAATAATGTACTTAGTACTATTTCCCATTGTATAAATGGGATAATCCAAGGTTGAAGCAGTTAGCAATTTACCCATGCTAGTAAATAAAACCATTACCAGATTAGTTCTACTCTAACCAATTCCAGAGCAAATCCTGCTTCTCTCTCTCTCTCTCTCTCTCTC
>NW_006293953.1:890635-919186 GCF_000327345.1 Myotis davidii
TGAGTCCTTTAGCAGTTTTCAGTGCACCAGTGGAAGGGATCAAATATTAATAGTACAGCTTTGACCAAACACCAGCATATATCACACTCCATGTGACTATCTGTTTCTAATAGATATCATGCTTAGGGTCGACATGTTCAACATTGTATTCTAGAATTGAGCACAGCAATGAAGCCAGTTAATTATTCACTAACAAAATGAGTTAAGAAGAAGCACTGATGAAGAATGCGGGTCAACTCACATCAACACTATCACGACCATCCTTCCCTGTACCATGCTGTTCCCTGTCTACCCAGCTAGACTTCTGTATCTCATAAGAGCTTGTTTTCCCTTTTAGTGCCCAGTCTTCCATTGGGGCTATTTTACTTCCATAAACCCTAGAAACTTGGATAGAACACTGAAATTCTATCAAACACATTTAAGATCAATAAACTATTTAATCTCAACCATTGGTTGAGACCCTGCTCCAAAGAGAAATTACTTGGGATCACAGAGAACCGTTCAAAGTTGGAGTATCACTGCTCTCTTGAATTGTCTATTTGTCTTTTACTAGTTGCTTCATCTAGATATACATGTTTTATTCCGGCCACCACAATTTGGTGGTCAATTCTATTTCCAGTTCAATTCCTCAGCTCTGATCTCATCCAGCCTCATTTCCACTTCTACCATAATTCAAAAATGTGGTCTCAGTACTCGTACAGAAGATGAGGGTGTTACAATTTTCAAGTACATTTAATCTCTGTGGTGAAGGTGGGTCAATACAAATTGAAAGGATCTGTCCAAAGTTGATCACACCTTAGAAACAAACAGTGAAGCAGGGGGTCCCGCGGGGGTGAGGCCGACGGAGTCCTAACTTAGCATGCCTGACTCCGGAGACCAGGTTCAGTGACGCAGATCTAAGTTTATTGTGTAAGTGCAGCAGTATATATAACTTTTTGAACCAATCAGAAGTTTACACAATCCTCAGAGCAGCCAATAGTAGGAAAGATCAGGGTTCTATGTAGGGGCTCTAGGGGGTTTGCTCAGGCGGGCACTGCCATTTCCCGGTGTGTGGAGGAAGCTTGTATATGCGGAGTGCCCTCACACCATTGCATCTGCCACTGCACTGAGATAAATCTCCTGAGCTCTTCCCACAAAACAGGATTTTACTTTGTTTAATTTTCAAATTTAATTTAAAAGTGATTAAGTTCAAAACCAGTATGTTTAAGAAAAATGTTAATGAGTAAATACGGTCTATTACTAAACTTAAAAAAAATCAACATAATCCTTTGTCACTCAATTCATTATGTTTTGACTCAATCATTTGACTTAATTGACTTTATTTTACATCCCTGAATTGAATTTTATATTATACTTGCACAGGTCTAGTTTGCTGATATAATGAATAAAATAACGGAGCTACTCACAGTTAAGAATAACTCTGTGTATGTTCTTGAGGTCTGTTCAATAGAGTTGAAATCCACCTGAAAGAAAGTTTCAAAAGTTAACTTTGGGAAAGTTAATTTGGGTAAGTTAAATTAATTTGTGTGTGTGTGTGAGAGAGATATTTTTGGTGTGGATTAATTATGGAAATTGAGGCTAATATGGCATTTTAGAAACATTTGGCTGCCTGTTATTTTAAACTAATGTTTATGGGGAAATGTGTAACTCATCTCACAGAAAAGAATAGGGCTTAAAGTGATTGAATTCTCATATTGTAATTGATTATTCATTTCAGAACTTAGTGTTTGAGGTGGTGACACTATATTTTATTATATTAATCATCATAAGAATTAATTTAACTACCATGATATGGAAACCTGTTAGAAAATCAAAGATTTAAGCATAGGTAAAATGTATAGTTTCACTTTTGAGGTCCTATGCCTTTTACTGTTCTGCTAAAACCTAAGCTATTCAGACACAGAAAATAGATGATAGAATTTACCCTCTTAGTATTACATAGACTATAATTTGGACTCCATAACATTGGTTAAAGATTAATAAGCCTCATGCTGCAGCATCAACATATAAATTCTACTAAGTATGGTATTATAATAATTATTATTATCATTAATTCACAGAACTCCTATTTATAAAAAAGATTTGAGAGGGATTAATGTAAAATAGGAAAAAGACCTATTTTAAAAAGATTAAAAATAAGAACCAAGCAATAAATGAATAGCTTATGGCAGAAGAGAATGGTTAAATTCTGAAATCTGTTCTAAAATAAATTACTCCGATTGATTACATAATATAGTTTGAGCTTCCCAGTCACCATGTAAAAATATAAAAGATTATTATTTAATCTTTACTGCTTCATTTAATATAGGTGCTAATTCAGTAGGAAGCCAAGGCACCATTTTTGGGCTCTAAAAAAAAATGTGTTCTATGGCTCATTGTTGAAGTTCTTATTGCTGCATCACAAATACCTCTAGACCCAGTGGCTTATTGTTCTAAACAATATACATTCCTTCATCATATATCTGGGAGGACTCCTACGGTGGTTTGCTATAAACTCTTCTCAGCTGGGCAGGTCTGGTGAGTTTAGTTTTGTTTGGCTGGCTAGCCTGGGAAATGCTCTTACATGCTGTCAAAGGCTTAGGAGATGGCCCGGCCCATATTGCTCAGTGGTTTAGCATCCACCCAAGAACCAGGAGGTCACAATTAGGTCAGGGCACATGCCTTGAGTTTTGGGCTCTATCCTCAGAAGGGGGCGTGCAGGAGACAGCTGATGGATGATTTTTTTGTCATTATGGATGTTTCTATCTCTCTCTCCCTCTCCCTTCTTTTCTCTGAAATCAGTAAAAACATATTTTTGTTTAAAAAAGGAGCAAGAGATGCCCAGTTGACTGTTCAAGAGCTTGTCAAGACTGTATTTGTGCACTAAAAGTCCATTGGCCAAAGGAAATTACATGGCCAAGTCTTAGTTAAGGAATGGAAAGCCCCTCCACCCCCATCTCCTCCCTAGTGGAAGAGCATGACAAAGTTACATAGAAAAAGGCATGGATGTCTAATCCTGTTAAACACACATAAGTTAGGATTTCATATACAGTGGGGCCTTGACTTACGAGTGTCCCGACTAACGAGTTTTTTGAGATACCAGCTGTCTCTCGGCCGATTTTTTGCATTGAGTTGACAGAGTAATTTGAGTTAAGGAGCTCCTTAACGAGCTCCTTATTGAGCTCGGTCTCGGAATGAATTAAACTCGTAAGCTCGTAAGTCAAGGTCCCACTGTATTCCAAATCAAGAAAGCAATATATGCAAAGACTTTTAAACAAACAAGTCAAGTTAGACCAAGAAGGTGAGAAACTAGGAGATGAGATCAGGGCGAATGGGGAAAAACATGTACACTTCATAAACCATGGTAACAACCTCCTTATTGAGCTCGGTCTCGGAACGAATTAAACTCGTAAGTCAAGGCCCCACTGTAGTCCAAATCAAGAAAGCAATAGATGCAAAGACCTTTAGACAAACAAGTCAAGTTAGAGCAAGAAGGTGAGAAACTAGGAGATGAGATCAGGGTGAATGGGGAAAAACATGTACACTTCATAAACCATGGTAACAACTTTGATGAGTGCAAAGGCAATTAAAGTTCTTGTGATATGAAGAGATGCACGTTTTAACAGGCTCACTCTGTCTTTTTTTTTTTTTAATTGAGAATGGAGTGTATACAGATAAGGGAGAAAGAGAGAGACTATTGCCACAGTTTGCATGAGGCAGGATCTCAGCTTGGAACCTTGGACGAGGGTCATATTGGTGATGGTGGCGGATTTATTTTAAGGAAGAATTGACAGCATTGGCTGAAAAACTGGTTGAGAGATGGAGGAGAAGGGAAGGACTGCCTTAAAAATGTTTGATCTGTTGTGCCGGGGGTTAGGGGAGGCCAGAGGAAGGTCAATGAGTTAAAAAAAAAGGAGACATATGTACTACTATCTGTAATACTTTAAACAATAAAATAAAATTTTAAAAAAAATGTTCGATCTGGGCAACTACAATGTACCAGTGGCCACTACCAGAAACAACAAAACTGTGGAAACAGTGATAACTAGGGGCTCAGATGTTAGTGGCTGTGGATATTTTTCAAAGTAGAGGTATCCACTATGTGGTCATAGATGTAAGCCTGAGATTTTATGGGGAGGCATGAGCTAAGGATATAAATAGACGGGTCATCTGCATAAATTATGCTTAAAGCTACAGTTATGCAGGTCATGCATCTCAAATATAATTGCACCAGTATAATGTATTGACCCATTAAGTTTAAATAAATGGTCATAGCTCACCCACTAGTTTTAAGACTCTTCTAGGGTCAGAGTGCCTATAATATCTAGCATACTGCCTTATAATTCTTAGACCACTCATAGGTACTTACAATTTTGTTTAAGCCTCTGGGGTCAAAGAAAAATTTCTATTAAATCAGTGAAAATGGAGATTCAATGATCTAAAGATACAGAAAACAAGTAAGAGGAGACAATATAATGATGGGCTGATGAGAGAATCTTATACTGAGCAGGGAGTTGCCTTAAGCTGGCCCCGACTCAAATGATTCCAGGTATATGATGGTCTCACGTCTACAGCTCTAAGGGGTCTGGAAACAGTCAAAGTTGAGTCCAGAGGTTGCCTACAACAGGACGTAAGCTGGGCAAGACTGAAGGTATACAAACCTGATGAAGGACAAGCAAGGCCCAACAGAATCAGGGACTGAGTAGGCCTAGAATTTCAGAAGGCACCATTAGAGTCACTTGAGAGACATATTAAAATCAGTCTAAAAAAGTTACTCCATTCTAGTCTTAAAGTCCAGTCTCTGAAACACTAGGGAATTCCCTCTGATTGGCTTTCTCTGAGTCATAGTGTTGTGATCGTTCACTTCTATTTAAAAAGCTATGAAGCTTTCTTGCTCCCACTTCAACACACAAGTCAGGGTAGCAGGGGCCACTCACTTGGTGTGTGTTTTACAAATCAAAAAGGATTTTGAACTAATCCATACACAGGGATATTTGGTCAGTACAGGAGATTTAATTTGCCTTGGTGTTCATTTACAATTAGTTTGTTTTGTTTACTTTCTTATGTCTTTAGCAAACTTATTTAAAAAGGGATACAAATAAACTTTGTGCCAATTACATAAGAAAATAATTGGATTTTATTAATCCGGGAACTCAGGCAATCAGTTAAGGCAATGGGGTACTTTGGTCTCTGTCACCTCGTTATTCATCACACTAATTAAATGCAAATATTAACGGATTGCTTAGAAATGGGATGCTTTATTCCTTTAGACACCTATACAAGCTCTTTAAGTGGCAATGTTTGTGTCCTTGAAAAAAATACTTGTTTGTGCTGAACCAAATGTTTGCTTTAAAGTAGAAAATTTCATTCTGAGCTACTATAGTAGGTTCTATATAAATTAAAAAATTAACACATGAATGGATGGCCCTTTCAAGTTTCAAACTTAACAACAATGTCCATTGGATAAGGAGCTAAAAAGTACAATAGATTAGGCTCTAGGCTCTAGCTCCATCTATTAGAATAATTGCCTAGATGGTTATAAATAAAATATTTAACTTCTCTGGGCCTCAGTTTCCTCATTGTCAAATGGGTTTAGTAATATGAGCAGCTACCACAAAGAGTTATGGTAATGAGAAAATACAATAATGTACAGTGGGGCCTTGACTTACGAGTTTAATTCATTCCGCGACGGAGCTCGTAACCCAAATTACTCGTATGTCAAATCATTAAGTGAACGAGTGAGACACGTGATGCTGGGCTGATATTGTGGCATTCACTGTGATGTTTGCTGCGCCAACTAGCGGTGGGGTATCTGAAGCTGGCTTGTAACCCGAATTTTAGCTCGCAACTCAAAGCAAAAAATCAGCCGAGAGATGGCTCATATCTCGAAAAACTCGTTAGTTGGGACACTCGGTGACAAGTTTTCTCCGGGAGTTGCTTTGAACTTGCCCATCATTTCTTTGCTGCTCTCTTCACTGCTATCAATTCACAAGAGAAGGGAGCTCCTCACACACTTCTGCACATCCTAATATATGTGTTATAGCAAAAGGGTATCTTGTGTTTATATAATTATACTATTTTTGGTTAATCCTCACCCCAGGATATTTTCCACTGACTTTTAGAGAGAGTGGAAGGGAGAGGGAGAGACGGAGAGAAACAGTGATGTGAGAGAGAGACGCATTGATTGGTTGCCTCCTGCACACACCCCCACCAGGGCCCAGGCTGGTGAGGAACCTGCAACTGCTTGACAGGAAACAAACTCGGGACCCTTCAGTCCGCGGGCTGATGGCTGATGCTCTATCCACGGAGCCAAACTTCCTAGGTATGATCATACTTTTTCAAACTCCTTCAGCCTAACTTATATGGTTGGAATATAGTATTTCTAAAAAATTGGCTAGAGCTTGTTATAATATCATCTGTGTGACAATTTATCTAGCCAACTTTTCTACCCTTGTGTCAATTTGATAATTAAATTGTAGCCATAATTTTATTTTTTAAAATATTAACTCATGTTTGCTTTGTGTAAATTAAAAAGAAACTAAAAACAAATTAATGTCCCCATTGCATTCCATGATAGAATGACTAAATATGGGACTGCATAACTTTATAAGTGGTTTCTTCCCTCTCAAGTAGTTTCCTATAAGGGCTAGTCTTCATTTTGATTATACTTTTATTTCATTGTATATTTCTGTAAGATCCATCATCACCAGATGAGATCTTTTGGATGTTTCATGTTTCCTTTCATTGATGTGATGTTGAACTTGATCATTTGAATGGTTTCCTATTCGGATGGCACCCTAAAATTTTAGGTCTCTGCCCTCATCTCTGTTAAATAGATCGAAGGCAGAACTAAAGTTCCTTTGTAGTGCTCTTCTCCACTCACAATCTTTTCTGTCTGAGGCATTCGTGACAGACACAATCCCAGACAGCTCGTGCCCCATGGCACTAAGAAATTAAAAGATTACATAAATGATATGGCACCAGAAAAACCATTACAGTGATAAAAAGGAAGAGACCATTTAGCCTAAGTCTTTGAAACATCTAAACTAATACTCAACACATGGAAAGGTGTAAGTTGCCTGTGGGAAAGTCATAGAAAATCAACATGGACAGACACACACACTGTAGTGAGGTTGGTTGAGTGTGGCAGAGAACTTTGGCATCCCGTTAGGTGTGGGGGAGCAACTTCCTCCAAGTTTCATTAATGCTCAGATAAGATCAGAGCCATCTGACAGTTGTCTTTGATGTTAAAAGTTAAGTTACTGTCCTGTAGTTTATTTTCTCCTCTTGGATGTATGTTCCCTCTTATTTTTCAGATGCAGAGTTCTGACAGCATGTTGTTGTAAAAGATATTTTGAAGTAGCTGAGAGGATATGCTATCAATGTCAGTGGAAAATAATTACCTTTTTATATGAAAATGCAATTCAGAATTCTATATGATTCTGTATCTCAGAGGCCTGTGCTTATTAGCTTCATTTGATTTTGATATTCACCTTGGTAGGGGAAAATTATTAAATCTGAGGAATTTTTCTATTTTATGAATTTATGTAAAAGTTAATACACATAATCATAATAAAATGCACTATTGTAGCCTACCTTAGGGTAAATTCTCTAAAGTGTGTGTGTGTGTGTGTGTGTGTGTGTGTGTGTGTGTGTGTGTGTTTGTGTGTGTGTGGCCAATTAAAGCCACTACTGTGAATAAGTACTGAAAAATAATTTTAATTAACTCATAGAGTATACCATTTTTGTATTGACAGGCTTGCAGGTCATCTGTTTTAAAGTGGTTAAATATTTCTTCTGAAAATGTTATTTAAAAAATCAGTTTACTTAGCAAACTGCTCTGATAAATAGCCACTAGAGAAATAGGCCATGGCTGCTTATTTTCTGGTGTCCCGTCTCTCCACCTGGGCTCTTCTGACTGCCACCAGCTTGAGTTGACGAGTCTAAAACGTAAGTGTGCTCATCACACATCTGACCTACAGCCAGGGCTGGCTTCGTGGCCATGTGACCTCTGCCGTCACACAGGGGCCCAGTGCTCTTTAAATGCCCTGTTGTCACTGTCTTGAAATTCTTATTATCTTAGGCTTTGTGTTTTGTAAGAGAATTCCAATGGCACAATTGAACGTGGTTGGGGGTGGGAGGGGGAGGGTTGGAGTGCTGCATCATATAGAGTCCTGCCTCTCAGCCACTCCGTGTGGATTTTCAGTTGCCCTCCAATCCCTGGCTCACTGTTGCTTCCTTCCAGCTGTGGCAACAGCCCTTCTTTTCTAGGGGTCTGGGCAGGGAGTGGGGGAGGGGGACTTCACATTCTACCTTTATCCTTCATGCTTCCGTATGGGGCCTGGGTGTGAGGACAACTCAAGGGACCTGGGTCAGAGTCCAGTGCCCTGCTCCTGTATCTCAGGGTGGGGCTCTGGTTGATCACCACCCCCACCATTATCGACTCTGGAGTACATCCAGTAAGCAGCCAGAGGCCACCTGTTAAAACTAGCATTGCCCTAGCTGGTTTGGCTCAGTGGATAGAGCGTAAGCCTGCAGACAAAAGGGTCCCAGGTTCGATTCCGGTCAAGGGCACATGCCAGGGTTGCAGGCTCAGTCCCCAGTGTGGGGGGTGCAGGAGGCAGCCAATCAGTGATTCTCTCTCATCATAAATGTTTCTATCTCTCCCTCTCCCTTCCTCTCTGAAATTAAAAAAAAAAAAGAACTTAAAAAAAAACCCTAACTTACTCACTATAAAGAATAATGGGAAAATGTTTGCTAATGAATTTTAAAAATTAGTTTTAAATACAAACATATGAACACTGAACTCATTTGAGGAAATACCAAAATGACACAGTTTGCATCATAGCTTTTTCCCAGAGGGTGCCAAAGAAGAAAAAAGGAAAAAAAGAAAAAAGGGGACATCTATAATACTTTTAGCAATACAGATAAATTTTTAAAAAATAAAATAAAATTGAAGATTGATTTAAATAATTATATACATATATATTAAATAGCAAATAAAAACACCATGATAAATCAAGAGAGAGACCACTGAAAAAAGGAAATGCTTTATATTCCAGTGCCTTTTGCTGCACTGTTTCCCCACTTTTTTAACAAGGGGCCCTGCATTTTCATTTTGCACTGGGTCCCTCATATTATGTAGCCAGCTCTGCTTATACTCAACGGTATTGGATTCCTTCCAGTGCTATCTATTTCTATTTACCTTTCTTTTCTCCTTAAACTGAATTTTGGATAGAGATCTGCCCTCAGACATTAATACAATATGTGCCTCCCTGGGCCAGTGTCCTCCTGGTACCTGCACAGTGGGCTGGTCAGCCTCCACGCACTTAGAAGGTGCTCCCTGATTTGTATTTTTGGTCCTGAAGTTCCCTGTAGGGACTTTCTGGCTGATAGATTGGACAGATGTTTGTGGCTGGCAGACACAGCTATCGCTGCAGTATGAATGGAGCTGCAGCAGAAGTTTCAGTAAGATGCGAACTGCAAAATATGAAATGCATGCCTTCAGATAGTGATGTTTTCAGGACTGGTGGTGAGGACAGCAATATTGTGGGAGAAATCAAATATTTGATTAGCAGCAGGCTTAGAGAGTCTATAATGTCCTTTTCATCTCTAAATTGCATGGTTTCAGAAATGAAGGGATATTATTGGCATAAGAAAAATAAATTATCCCTAATGTGCTTTTCATGATTTTGAAATATCACTGAAAATTGCCTTCAAAATCTAGGCAGTTGAGCATAGTTACATAATTCTACTTGAGGCAACTTAATAGAGATTTTTAGGCCTATCTTTCTGACATAATTTGCTGAAAGTTCCAGAGGGACTTGAGTATCATGCAATATTAACAGATGAGAGAAATAAAGAGATTAAAATGAAATGCTTGACTCAACCCAATCACTTATCTGACTAGTATTTTTTTGGAATCAGTTCTTTGTGTCCATATTTAGAGTAGTCTGTGACTTTGGCAATTTATTTAATAACTCTTAGCCTTTTTCATTACCTTTAATGTGGCAATGATAATGCCCCATTTTGTGATTAGATAAATAGCCATAGAAAGTCCCCAGAACCACATACCAAATAAAATGTAATTCCATTTATGCTTGGAACATCTCAGCTTAATCATAGTTTCATAATACACTATGCACATGACAGAAACAATGAAACTCACTGAACATCTTTATAATGATGGGGTACTTATAATATCAATTTCAGGAGACCAATGTATATGAAAGTATAAGGCATTAATTAATTACTTAACTCTCCTTTGAATTTTCCTGATGTCTAGAATGAGATGAAATGTTCATAAGGACTGCATTTTGAATTATTTACCAAAAAAGGTGGTGGACAAATAATTTTAATTTTTTAAAAAATATTTTCCAGATATGAGGTAAATAGTACTGGCAGGATATTACTTGATATTCTAAGAGAAATTGCTATAATAGTCTAGTTGGGCACTTTCACTTATCTAATTCTCTTTTCCTACGAGAAAAATTCTATATAATAAAAGCTAGCGGAATGACCAGAACAACCCATCCACTGGTCGCTATGTCATGAACTGACCACCTGGGGGCAGGCGCTTAATGCAGGAGCTGCCCCCTGGTGGTCAGTGCGCTCCCACAGTGGGAACGCCACTTGTCTGACTGGGCTGAGTGGTGCTTCCACAGCAGGAGCAGCTGCTCAGAGGGTGGGTCCACTGCTGTTCAGCTGACCAAGATGAAGAGCGCTCCCACAGCGGGCCATGCCCCCCACCAGTGCACGAATCCCATGCACTGGGCCTCTAGTAAGATAATGAAAAACCTTGACTCACATATTTTTTCATTCGGGTCCATGGCAATGATTTAGAAAACTACATTCTGGCCCAAATCGGGCACCTTCATAAATTGTGAAACAATAAATCCAGTTTGATCCAGTACAGTTGGTTCTTCCCCTTTCTGTTGTGATTACTTCAAATGAATGCTTGTTTATTCAGTTTTTAATGCGTTTTGTAACATTTAATTCATTTCTCCCTTCACAGCTACTTAGTATAATAGCGTCCAATATGACCTCACTGTGGATAATTTATTTCTATTACAAACTATGTTCTACTCTGTCGCCAGGGTCAACTCCCAAGATAATGAATTCAAGTCACTGGAGATTTGAGGGGAAATAGAAAGCAACCTTCTTCCCTTGTTGGAACCAACTGAAATTTAAGACCGAGGAGAGACTAATAAATATACAAAAGGCAACTGTAATACCTACACTATTTTTCAAAGAATGTAGATTTGGTTATGCAGACAAATATGCTTATTTATACCTGCCAAACAAGTCTATCCCCTGGAATAGCCCACTTAATGGAAAGCTTGGATTTATGGAGCAAACACAGTTGTGTGTGTGTGTGTGTGTGTGTGTGTGTGTGTGTGTGTGTGTAGGTGGGCAGAGAGGACACAGTGAATCATAGTAAATAGACTAGCTGCAACAATCCACCTACATCAGCCTTTGAAATCGAAGCCCATCCTTGTTACCCATTAGGCACTATGCCAGATCTCTGTCTCCACTTTAATAAAAATAGTCCTGATGAAAGGATATATCTCTGTGAAGCAGTTTATACCAACTCTACCTGAAATCTTTCCATGATTGCTTAAACAGTAATTTCATACTCTCCAGCCTGAGTGCTTTCCCCAAAATATGGTTCCTTGAAGTGGCCCTACTTCATCTACTGCCTTAACCTCATTTCCTATACTCAGCCACAATTCCATTCTACCACACTGGACTTCCTCTAACATAGTGACACGTTGTATCTACATTTTTATTCCCATGTCATTGCCTTAGCCTACATAGCTCTCCCCTTTGATTATTTTACCTGTCAAAATTGTAGTCTTCCTTTAAAATTTAGATGAGCTACTAACTCATCCAAAATCTATTCTCTAATCTTATTCTAGTTGGACTTATTGTCTGCCTCCGTTGGGTCCTGGAGCTCATGCATTTAACGCAGTATTTCTTAACCTTCTACATGGGAAAGATCACTGAGTTGGCCAGGGTTTGAATCCTATCTCTGTTGGTTTTCATCTAGAAACCCTGAATTAGTTACCCTTTTTTTGTATTATTTTTCAAACCTTACAATGTTTATACTAATGCCTAATTCATAGGACATTCATAGAAGGTAGATTGAATTCACCTTGGAGTTGTAGAGCTCAATATATTTCTTTCATACTATCCCTATCTCATTCCTCAGCATTTTTGGACTGTATTATATATTGGGGGTTAGGATTTCAACATAAGACTTGGGGGAATGGGCACAAATATTCAGTTGATAGCACTGTCCTTCAGATGATAGCTACAACTAAGGTGTTCAAATTTACCTTCTGAAATATGCTGAAGTTTCTGTGACATTTCTACATGATAGTATAAAATGTCAGCTCCTGAACTCTTAGTTATAGGTAAAAATTATTTGAGGACAACAACTTGGCATTAAATGGCAGGCTTATATTCAAAATGGCAAGCATCTACATATTCCTAATAGAAACTTCTAATAAATATACACTTCTAATAAAACTGTTTATCTCTACTATCCTGTAAAAAATATTCCTTTTACAAGCTAGAGGCTCTTTCTTGCAAAACTGGGTGCTTGCCCATGAAAATGGGTAATTCAGAATGGGATTGTTATTTTCTATACACATAAAATGACTACAAAATTACAGTTGGCAGTTTGCTGATAAGGAAGTTATGCTTTAAAAAATTCTCAATGTCAGCTTTAAAGCAATAATCAGCTGAAAAGTGACACTCAGATCGTTTAGAATGACTTTTTTTCTGAGCGTAACTGTAGTTTGACAGCCAGAAATCATGGATCAGAATAGTTTCACCATAAATGCTTCTTGATTCCTGATGTGCCATTGTTACCACTACCTGTATCTCTACGGCTTGTCTTCCATCCCACATTCTGTGCTGGGGTTACCATGACCTTTCTGTATTTTTGGTTGTAATACAGCAGAGAAGTGAGTTGGGAAGAAACAGAGGGAGATGCTATAAAGTTGAAGAACTGAGATAAATCCTTTGACTAGTTTCATGTAACCTCCTTCCAGAGGTGAGGTTGGCATGAAGCTTGACTAGGTTTCAATGCACTGGTCATGACTGATTCTCCACAAGCCATTGTTTATCCCTCTGGGACACACCACCCTGCATGTAGATGGTGTGCTCCCATTCCACGACCATGAAACAGCACATTTTTGCCAAGGAGCCTCACAAGACTAAATTTATTGCAAATTCTTCATTTGGGTAACATATTTGTTGAGGTCAGGAAAAAAATCCTATTCTATTTAAAATATTAAATCCAATATAAAAGGTGAATACTAGTACAGGATAGTGATTAAGGATAGTAATTAAGGACACAGTTTTCCTGCCCAGCTGGTGTGGCTCAGTGGCTCGATCCCCATTGTGGGCTTGGAGAAGGTAGCCAATCAGTGGTTCTCTCTCATCATTGACGTTTCTATCTCTCTCCCTCTCCCTTTCTCTCTGAAATAAATAAATATATATATATTTTAAAAATACCTACTAGCAATATCTAAAAAATTAAAACACACACACACACACACACACACACACGAACACAGTTTTCCTGATTTCAAATCTTGTCTCAGCCATTTATTATTTTCTAAATTTCAGTAAAAGCTCAATGTATTGTACAATGAGTTAATACTGTTGTGTCCATTCTCCAAAGTAATGTGAAAGTTGAGAATAAACATAAAACCCTTAGCAAAATACTAGGTAAGTACTATAAGTTCCCAGTGTATTTAGCTATTACTAGGAATTACAGCTCATATCAAATACAATCAATCTTTTGAACTAACTGAATTTACTTGTACATCTTTTCTTGGATTAACTACTAATGTCTAGTGGTATACACAGGGTTCAAGGAGTACTTATCAGCACTTTTGAGGAGTTTATATTTTTACTTTCAAATGCATAGTCATTTCTGTTAGTTTCTAAAACTCTTTTTTATTCAAATGCTGAAGACTAGCCCTAATTTTGTCAATGAATTGAGTCATTTTTTCCATATACTCAAGTCAATTATTTGAACAAAGTTTACAAAGCTACATACATGCAGTGAATTAAAATTCTTCCAATTTATGGGGTTTTGACATAAAATGCTTAGCTGTACTAGGACCAGACTTTTAAAAGCCAAGTACCTAAGCATTCTAAATCTAATTATTTTTACTGTTCTTAAAACCAAATTACACCAACTGATTTAAGGATATTTACTTTAAATATTGATCTGCTTTG
This sequence comes from Myotis davidii, assembly GCF_000327345.1. Lineage (NCBI taxonomy): Eukaryota > Metazoa > Chordata > Mammalia > Chiroptera > Vespertilionidae > Myotis > Myotis davidii. The sequence continues at coordinate 904,871 of NW_006293953.1, forward strand.
GCTTATTTCATTTTGTAGCAATATTCTCCAAATATCTTACATGCATTAGAAAAATCTATACCTGAAAAAAACAAAACTATGGCATAATTTTTATAATGGCTCACTTTTTTATTCTAGACTATAACCTTTATAATTTGACTGTAAAACTGACTCTCTTGCCAACAGATATCTAATGCCAAAAATAAAGTGGACTTTGGGAATGTCCATCCAATTAAACAGACACAAATATGCCTTTAAATAAAGAAGATGTGCAGGTAGCTGCTATTACATATTTTCAAAGGAGCAAGAAACATTAAAAGGATAAAATAAATTCTAAACTCATAACATTGCCCTTAAAATATTGATATATAAATATTCTGCTTCTACTCTTGGTATGTCCTCACTCTATGGTGACACTTTTAAAGACCAAATATATGCAAAAATACTTATAATTTTAGTATATAAGGTTATATGTTCTTCTATGGCAATATTTAGACTTTATTAACTTTATGTCCATGTTTTAAGTCAAAAAGGAAATTTCATTTGCCTATGACTTAACAAAAAAATTCCAAGCGGTAAAGATAGAAGAAATAATCTTCAAATATATGCATGTGCATGTGTATGCAACTGTGATTCAGAAAAAGTATTATTTTTTTCTGACATCTGGCTTATTTCTATAACCCCACATGGCTGTCTTTCTTCTATGCATTTGTATTTTCACATGGTGATCTCCACATATGTGTGTCTGTGATTCTATGTCTCTTCTAAGGAAACTAGAGGCCCAGTGGATGAAATTTGTGCACTATGGGGGGGGGGGTGTCCCTCAGCCCAGCCTGCACCCTCTCCAATCTGAGACCCCTCGAGGGATGTCTGACTGCCCGTTTAGGCCCGATCACAGGACGGGCAGTCAGACATCCCTCTCACAATCCAGGACTGCTGGCTCCCAACCATTCACCTGCCTGCCTGCCTGATCAACCCCTAACAACTCCCTTGCCAGCCTGATCAACGCCTAAAAGCTCCTCTGCTGGCCGGATTGCCCCCAACTGCCCTCCCCTATAGGCCTGGTCCTCCCCAACAGCCAACCCCTGCTGGCCCAGTTGCCCCAAACTTCCCTGCTGGCCTGGTCACCCCCAACTGCCCTCCCCTGCAGGCCCAGTCCCCCCAACTGCCCACCCCTGCCAGCCATCTTATGGCCACATGGGGGTGGCCATCTTATGTGTTTGAGTGATGATCAATTTGCATATTGGTTGTGACTAATTAGCATGTCAGGGTTAATTAGCATATCCCTCTCTTATTTATTGTGTTGGAGTGATGGTCAATTTGCATGCTGGTCATGGATAATTAGCATATCCAGGCTAATTAGCATATCCCTTTCTTATTATATAGGATAGTTACATGAAAGACCCACTACTCTAATTTGACATAATCTTAACTCAATTACATGAGCAAGAGCCCTATTTGCAAATAAGGTCACATTCAAAGGTATCAGGAGTTAAGGCTTCAAGATATATTTTATGGGGACACAATTCAACTTACAGTAAGGAGCAGAAAAATAATTCATTTCCATCATCAGTGCATACAGTTCTATGATAGGAAAAGGAAACAACTCCTAAAGGATCACTAACATTGATACCACACTCACACACAGATGCTAGACCATTCACAGAAATAGAAAGGCAGTATAAAACACCTGATTATGAGACTTTTAAACCCCTTGATTTAAAGGCTCTTGAACAGGGAACGTTGTTGGCCTTTGGTGAGAGTTATTAGAGTGTTTATTCTTTTTTATTTTTTTAATATATTTTATTGATTTTTTACAGAGAGGAAGGGAGAGGGATAGAGAGTTAGAAACATTGATGAGAGAGAAACATCGATCAGCTGCCTCCTGTACGCCTCCTGCTGGGGATGTGCCCGCAACCCAGGTACATGCCCTTGACTGGAATAGAACCCGGGACCCTTCAGTCCGCAGGCCGACGCTCTATCCACTAAGCCAAACCGGACAGGGCTAGAGTGTTTATTCTTATCGGCACATGGAGTCCCCATGCTTCCTGCGAACCTTAGGCATTGTGAAGGTGGGCTTCAAGAAGATTACTCAAAGAGCCGTGCAACATATTTAATTAATATCTTAACATCTGAGAAATCAAAATACAAGTGACTGGCTGGCTAGTTATTCCACAGGTGGAGCCAAAGAAGGATTGCTGCTTCATTGAGCAACCTGCTAGGAAAGAGGATGCAGAGGTGCTTTTCATGGAGAAAAGGCGTGCCCTTTGGGAGCCAGGCTTGCTATACAACCATCTTAAATTTTCTCAAGAAGACTCTGGTTTGGAAATAAAACTAAATAGGTATCAAGGGAATCAATCCTTGGGGCCAGGGAAGAGGTTGTGACACGCTGAAATAGAGATTAATTTATCCTAATCACTTAGGAGTTTAGAGAGCCCAAACCACCATGAAGTTTTCAAAGATTTCGTCAAATAATTCACAAGAAAAAAAATCAGCTTTAAATATTCAAAGAGCAGTGTGGCAAAGCTAGTTTCTCACAGAGAATGATGGTATTGATACATTATTTTCCATTACCCACTCCATCTTAGTCTGTTCAGGCTGCTATAACAAAATAAGACAGACTACGTAGATAATAATTTAAAAAACCAAACCAAACCAAACCGAACAAAAAAAAAAACAGAATTTAACTCTTGCAGTTTGGGAAGCTGGGAGATCCAAGACCAAAGAGGCAGTGGCTGCCTCCTAGTGAGGGTCCTCTTTCTAGCTCATGTCTAGGGGGTTTTTAATTGTCCTCAGATAGTACAAGGAGATAGGGGAGCTCTGTGGTGTCCCATTTATTAATCCTATTCTTTTTAAAAAATATATTTTATTGATTGTTTACAGAGAGGAAGAGGGATAGAGAGTTAGAAACATCAATGAGAGAGAAACATCCATCAGCTGCCTCCTGCACCTCTCCTACTTCGTGGCCCATGTGCAGAAGTTGGTATTTTGTGGAAGAGCTGGTATTTTGTGGAAGAGCCACACTGAAGGGGCCAAAGAGCGTCATGTGGCCCATGAGCCATGGTTTGCAGACCACTGGGCTAGGGCATTAATTCCATTCTTGAGGGTTTCACCCTCATAACCTAATCACCTCCAAAGTTTCTACCCCCTCTTCTAATATCATCACTTTGGACAATAGGATTTAAATGGATAAATTTGGGGGGACATGAATATTCAGGCCACAGCACCCTCCCTATCCCTACCTCCAAATCTTGAATGAGTCACAAACTACAGTGAATAAGGCAGGCTTCCCAACTACATTAGGCCTGAGTTAGGGGAGAGCGAAAAATAAAGTTCAAAAATTTGATTACTATAATGCAACTGGATTTGGTCATCACTGGTTGAGATATTATCACATAAATATGGCCAAAAAATTGAGTGAGATTTTTCTGAGTTCACATGTAGAGTCCAGGAGAGAGCCAGTTCTGTTAAAATTATTTTTTTATATGATGGGAAATAAAGGTAAAGATACTAAAAGATACCCCTAGAAGTTTTACCTGTTTCATAGGATGGTTTTAATAGAGTTTATTAATTATATTCTTTAGAACCCAAATGGAAAAGATTCCCGCTACAATTCTGCAAATAATGAACAGGAAGAATTTCCAGACCCACTAAGTAAAATTGGGGAATCCACCTCTTTTGCAACCTACTTCATACTGACCACTGTGAAACTGAAGGTTGCTCTTATGGGAACCAGGATAAAAAGAGTTTTATTTTGGCTTATAAAATCTTTAAATTTTAATACCTTTTTGATTAATTTGTATCTTAGAAATGTTTCTTTTTCAAAAGAATTATCCACATGAGATACCTGTCTCATTGATCTGAGAATACAACATATTAAATGAAAACAGATTATAAATACACAGACATTTTGCATATCACCACTAACATGAGTAATTTATATACAAAGGCAATTTTTTTAAATCAACTCCTGGACTGTCTCTTTGAAAATAAAACTTTTACTTATAAACCCATTTCTTACTTGAGATATAACTTCTCTGACTTACCATAATGAACAGAGGTAAAATCTCAAAAACTCAATAAGGCTTATTATAAATATACTAAGTTGCATGGAAAGGATTTTGACAAATGCTTAGGCAGAAAACATGAACAGATAGAGCCATATATTAAAAAATTAAATGTACATTTAAACAATTTTAAAGGAAAGCTTGTCATCCAAAAGTCATCATTTCTCTTTTTATTAAGTGACTATCACTTAGATTTAAACTATATAAATCATTTTTTATGATGGCATAACAATGCCACAATATAGATAATTATATCAAAAATAGTGAAGAAACTCACTTGATTTCATAAATCTAGGAAATGAAGCAATGTAACTATGACCCATATTCATTTCTATTTTAAAGCCCTGAAAGAGGATTGATTTATTGTTTGCTATTAACTTTTCCATTGATTAGATGCAACCTGACAAAAGACATTAGAATAAAATAAATTTGATTTTATTTTTGTGAAAAATATTTTAGGTAAAAAGTATATAGCTGTTCAAAATATCTGAATATATATCTTTTTTCAATAATTGAAAAACTTGTTTCTCTTGCTAAATAAAAAGAAAATAATTACAATTATGTACTATGGTTGGTGCTATTGTGGCAAATGCTCCCATCCGCCTAGCTTATAAACTTTTAACACAATCCACATTTCCAAAGAGCTAGAGAAAACGGAACTCATTTTTAGTACTCTGTAATTCTTACCCTTACTTTTTCTCAATGGCCTTCAGACCTTGATTGGAAAATAGACTTTTGTGGTTTGACAGATCAATAATATATATGGAGATCAGGGCAAAGTTCAAACGACTTCACTGTTGGACGGTGGTTTCTTTATACTCTATGGTTATAATTTTATGAGATTTCTCATGAAAGGTTAATACATGTTTAGAACAAAAAAGGAGGCACTTTGGAAAGTGAACATGTGAATTATTTAATTATCTCCATTTTATCTTTTGCCCATGATAGAAATACCAATGTATAAAGAAATACATTTATAAAATTTATTGAAGGCTATCCTCTGTGTCACTGACTTCCTGTGGGTTTAAACATTTTATGAAGTGTCTACACATTATTTTGTGTTCTCCAAGACTACAGTCTATTCAGAGACAGAACTAAACAATGGCCATATATTACAAAAATGATAATAATAATGAGTGTACACGTATTCACCAATTACTCCATGATTATCCCATATTTACATACATCTGAGAAAGAGCTAATATGGGGACATGGCTATGCTACATGTAACTATACATTTGTTAGTCAAAGAATAAATTGGGTTTTAGGCAGAGACTGATTGTGAAAATTTGAGTACATGTGTGAGCTTACCAATAAGAAGTCTAAGCTCCTCTGATAACAACCATAGTGAAGGCACATGAAATGTTAGAAAAATGCCTCTTCATTAATATGTAGTGTGATGAATTGGGCAATGCTGTATAAAACATGTGGTTTCCCACTAAATATAAAACCCAAGGATAGATAGAAATCTAGCCTATTAGTATTTTAATTAAGAAATATTACTAAATAAAGAATATACATATATATTATTACAGAGTAATATATTAGTATAGCACATAGTAAATTATTTAAATAGAAAAATGCGGATATTAGTAAAAAAAGAGAAGATGAAACCATAATTAAATCCATGTCCCAGAAAAAACTATTCTAATTATTTTAGCTACTAGAGTTCCAGTGCACAAAAATTTGTGCACTCAGGAGGGTCTCTCAGCCCGGCCTCTGCCCTCTCGCAGTCTGGGACCCCTCTGGGAATGACCACCTGCTGGCTTAGGCCCGATCCCTGGGGGATTGGGCCTAGCTGGCAGTAAGACATCCCTCTGGCAGCCCAGGAGCCCTTGGGGGATATCCACTAGCCAGTGGGGAGCAGGCCTAGCTGCAGGCGGACATCTTTAGCACTGCTGAGGAGGCGGAAGAGGCTCTCACCAACACCGCTGTACTGGCAACCATCAGCCTGGCTTGTGGCTGAGCAGAGCTCCCCCTTTGGGAGTACACTGACCACCAGGGGGCAGTTCCTGCCTTGATCTTCTGCTCCCTGGTGGTCAGTGTGTGTTATAGTGACCAGTCATTCTCAGTCTTTCTGCTGTTAGGGTCATTTGCATATTACCCATTTATTATATAGGATAAAGGCCTGGTGCATGGGTAGGGGCCAGCTGGTTTGCCCTGAAGGGTATCTTGGATCAGGGTGGGGGTCCTGCTGGGGTGCCTGGCCAGCCTGGGTGAGGGGCTGATGGCTGTTTTCAGGCTGGCCACACCTCCTTCAGGGGGGGGGTCCCCACTGGGGTTCCGGGAGGCTGGCTGGAAGCAGGTATCTGAGATTTATTTAGCTTCTATAATTGAAACTTTATTGCCTTTTGCAGAGGCCACAGCTGGCCAGGGCAAGAGGGAAGTTTGGCTTCCTCCATTGCCGGGGCAACCAAGCCTCCTGTTTGCTCCAACTCTGTGGCTGCCAGCCGCCATCTTGGTTGGGTTAATTTGCATGCAGTTGCTCTGATTGGCTGGTGGGCATGGCTTGGGGGGGGGGTAGCGAAGGTATGGTCAATTAGCATCTTTGTCTTTTATTAGTGTAGATATGTTCTTTCAGTTCAGGAAAGGGAAGAGCCTGCAAAGATGTGTTCCCTTTATCTGGTGCAGAACTGGGAGTGATGTACATCTATAGGCTGATCATATCTGACCCATTCATATAAGATTAGTAACAATTACAAATTTTATTTATGAATCAGAATTATGTGATTCTAAAATCAGGTCTATTTTCTCTTTGGTTAATAGTTCTTTCTTCAAAGATTTTTCCAGATGTTCATATTATTTTAAAATAAGTACAGTGAAGAGTAACACAGCTTTGAAACAAGGCATGTAATTCCTGGGAGCACTGTTAGAGTGTTCCATCATTCACTTCCTTTCTACTCAGCTTAATATTTCCAATTCTTTACCAGATGTCTTTTATATTCTATGGGACAAAACCGAAAAATAAAAGGCCCACAAAAACCTTAAAAAAATGGCCTTGCACCTCCCACAACTGGCAGAAAAGGGCGTCTTTTTAAAGTGTATGTGACAGTGATAGATAAAATTAATTAAGTTCCTGACGTTCAGAAAGTTCAGGTCAGTTGTGTGTTACTGCTCTGCTTAAAGATGAAGAATGTGTAATAACCTAAATTATCTTGGGCCATCAATAAATAATGATGCTATTTACTTTAAGGCACAGTAACCCGGAGTGGCTTTTGTTATTGGGGCACTCGAGTCTTTAATGATGATGAAACAGATATTAGTGAAATTTCAGACTGTAAATCTTCATGTTATGGCACCTATATTAACATTTTCAAGCTCAAGAATCAATGAATGAATGTCTTTAGTAAAGACAAATGGAAATGTGGAACTCTTATCTACTTAGTCTTTCAACTGGGCAAATTTCTTTATATGATATTTATGACACAAGGAATTATTTGGCCAAAAAGTAGTATGATGATATTATTTCATCTTTTTCAGAATATATTTTCATCAAGAATATTAAGTAGACAAATGCTTAAGATGGTTGTGTATTTAAATGTGGTTAAAGTAAAATACATGATATATAAACAAAAATTGTTTTCTAATTATAACTCAAAAATAGCTATCTTTTCTTCAACCAAAGTGTGAGCTGTCAAACCTTGCAAAAGTGTTACATTTTAACAATGCAAGGGCAAAGAGATTCAGACGTAATGACAAACTCGAAGATGCATTTATTTTCTATAATCAGTACAATCATGATGCATATGTTTCAGGTACATGCATGACAGCTGATGAGCAGTTAATTGCAGTAGGAAACTATTTCTCATTTAGAGTTTACATACCATTACACCAAAAATATACAGAGTAAAATTATGTTTACATTCCTATTAAAATTTCAACTAACTTTAATTTTAAAAATCCCTTCTAGTTATCTGTAAATTATTTTCAAAATGAACATAAAAATATAAAAAAAATCATAAGAGTCCATTAATCTCAGGTGGTAAATGGTAACAACAATTTTTTTTGGTATAAAAAGAGTTAATTTAACCAATGGTGAGTATACAACATAACACTTAAAATTCTGATGTTTCAGGCCTAGCCAGTGTGGGCTCAGTGGTTGAGCTTTGAACTATGAGCCAGGAGGTCAGGGTTCGTTTCCTGGTCAGGCCACAGGCTCAGGTTGAAGGCTCGATCCCCAGTGTGGGGCGTACAGGAGGCAGCCAATCAATGATTCTGTCTTATTATTGATATTTCTATCTCTCTCTTCTCCTCCTTTCATCTCTCTGAAATCAATGGAAATATATATTTTTAAAAATTCTGATGATTCTCTGGAACAGGTCAGAGAAGTGGACAGCTGTTCCTCAATAGACTTACTTGGGTTCTATAATCAACACTTGATCATAGACCCTTTGCTTCTTTAAATAATCTGTGGATTCCCTAAATAAATTTTTTCAAAATTGCTGTTAATTTTTAATCATTTAAGGATGTTTTAATCCCACTGTAAATAAACAGGCCTCCTTGACAAACTGACCAAGTTACAGGACTGGGGTGGGAATGTATAAGATGAGGCTGTAATAACTTTGCTTTCCACTGACTTAAATATTTTAAACCAATAACTGCAATCAATTGCAGCACACTGGATATGTAAAAGTTCATGTGTACCTAATGATATGCAGAAAAAGAGAAAGCAGCAAATGGGGTGTATGTATCTGTTTGCATGTATCAGCCACATGCTCAAGGACGAAAACTGAACTGGCAAGTTTCAACAAGAACATTTCCTTAACTTGATTATGTTTCTAGTTTAATTTGTGTTGACTAATAGGAAATCTCACTTCTGGTTAATGAATTTTTTGGTTTAGTTCTCTCTCTCTCTTTTTAAATGAGTAGTTTGAATCTTCTTGTTTTCAGTAATTTGTAATTCACTTTTGGTTTTCTTTTCAAATTGCTACAAATGTCACTGGAAAGCGAGTTGTACTTTTTGGCTACATGTTCTGACCGCCCCTATTCTGTAACAGGTACAAATTGGAAGAGGGTCAGACTATTTGACTACATTTTAGCACTCCTTAATGTTATACTCTTTACGTTCTTACTGTGCCTCTGTCATGTTCCATCTTAAATAACAGGAAGGCAGAAATCATTATTTCCATGGTTGTTTTGAATGTACTATAAAGACAACCCTCACACTATAAAATAGTTTCTGTTTTGATTCTGTTTGGAACTGTTGAAGGGGGACTAGTGTTTTGCCATCCCTAAGATATCCAGCTTTGGGTACTGACGTTAAGCTGGTTATTATGAAACAAAAGACTCAGAAAGAACCTTTGACCCTGCCCCTTCTTGCCTAAGAGAAATTCAGAGAGAAAAACCTGCCTTGGGAAGAAAACTTTAGCTCCTTCACCCTAGCAAGGAGGATTTCAATGTGCAGGCAGGGAGAAGTCTTGCAAAGCCTGTTGACTTAATTCTGTGTCCTATTGCTTGTGGGTAGTCCAGCAAGAACGTGTTTGCCACATGTTCACTCTTTCTCCTCTATCTGTAAATTGCTTACTTTCCCACTGAAATCCCAGACCCCTGCTCATCCTTCTCCTTTGTTCAAAATGGCCTATAAACCTCAACTGTTCAATGTGTCTTTGGGTCTCATAGCTTATGGCACCCCTAAATATACAGCCATGAATTTTGGATATTTTTACCTGTTATGTATGCATGGTAATCTGTCATATTTTACTTTGATTATTCACCCAACTAGAAGAACTTAAAAGGCTGGAGAAAAGTTATTATTATTATTATTTGTTTTTTGTTAATCCTCACCCAAGTATATTTATTTTTCCCATTGATATTTAGAGAAAATGGATGAGAGGGGAAGAGAAGGAGAAACATAGATATGAGAGAGACACATGGATTGATTGCCTTCTGCATGTGTACAGGGGCCAGTGATTGAGCCTTCACCAAGGAACATGCCCTTGACTAGAATCGAACCTATGACCCTTCAGTCCATGAGCCACACTCTAACTGCTGAGCAACCAGGATAGGGAAGGAAAGTATTTATCCCTCACACTGTCATGTCAGAATGCTATTTATTTATGCATTGACTTACCATTGTCTTGTGTGTCTTAGTTTGGACCTAACAGCTGGGCACAAATACTTTCTCTGGTATATGGATTATTCAGTAAGGAAAGATTAATGTTAGCTTATTATATTAAGAAATATAATAATCTATAATAATAAAAGCGTAATATGCTAATTAGACCAGATGTCCTTCTGGACGACCTTCCAGACAAAGCTAGAGCTGCAAGGGAAGCCTGCATCCCAGGTGTCGGAGGGAAGCTGGTGCTGGCAGCCAGGGGAAGGAAGGCCTACTCTAGCATGAATTTTGTCCATTGGGCCTCTAGTTTCTTTATAATCATATGATTATACTTTATTAATGAAAATTAGGAAGATAACAATATTAATTCTATTATGGTTGTTGAATGTTTTCCATGTGCAAGTATCTATGTTAAGGTTTACATACAATATTTAAACTATAGTACCTGCAATCCTATGACTGGGGATATTATGAGTTCCATTTCTTTAAGAGCAGAAATTATAGAAAAGTAAACTAATATGCAAAATATTACACAGCTAGTGAGTGACAACCTGGCGTTCTGAAATCTCCTAAAAACTTTCAATGATCAGAAATTACTAGTTTATATTAGAAAGTATAAGAGAAACCCGTCTATGTCTGCATGATAATATAGGAAAGGAAAATAAACTGCTGGATCATTAGGAATCCAAATTCACTGATCATTTAAAGAAATGATTGGTAGAGGTTTAACTTTTGTTAATAAATTGAGGCAAAACCCACAAACACTGTTTTGTTTTGTTTCTCAAAATATTATGCATGACTTTATTGATTTGCTGATTTTTATAAGCACTGCAATTTCTTCTTAGGAAAAATGAACTAAGTTTAGTAAACCTTGACTTCTGCTTGCAAACACATTAATCAAAAACGAAAGTTGGGGAGGGGACGGGAAAAGGGAGGCCCTGCTAGAAACTGGGCCTTAAGAAAACAAAACTATTTGCCATTTTTAAATTTCAGTAAATGAATAAAGAAAGGTGAACAACTACAAGTTTAAACCAGTGTTTTTAAAAATGTGGTCCTCTTCTGAAGTACTTCACGATTTCTGACCTCGGGCCCCGCTGAGTGAAAATCACTGTGCTCGGTACCTAGAAGTACAGATTAATAACAAGCACCTCCGGTGAATTCGATGCATTCATTTGAGAACCAGTGCTTTCAACTTCGAAGGTAAAATTAACCTTCAGCTAGATTGAATTATCATAAAAGTGCAGCAACTGGCAAATGTTTAATAGGCACCTTATTAAAAGAAGCCTTCGGTTTCACACAAAGAGGACATGCAATCCATTAACCCCCATCTGTGTCTGCTCACTTCACATCCAGGCTTAAAAATAAAAACACTTAAATAGAAGACCCTTAGGCCAGAAACAGAGCTTGCTTGGAGTTTAAGAGTATTCTAGGGCCCAACATCTATGTCTGTGAATTAGACAGGAAAGCATAAATAGAGATGGAAGATGAAGGGGAAGGAACCACTTTTTCATTTTTCCTTCATCACACAGGCAGCCATAAAAGAGCCATTTTATTTATTTTGAACTTTTAAATTAGCACCATCCAGTGAATATGTATGTTTTGATATCCAATAAAAACAGACCATTTAATTGCTTTGACTTTTGCTTCCTAGAGAGAATGAATTTTTTAATGATAACTTTTGAAAAGCTATACTTTTCTTGTTGATCTTTGAATATTTCCCACCAAGTCTATTTCATGCTGTTGCAGGCCAGTGGCCCTCCCTCCCTTTATCATTAATGAGGCTCAGGTGCTCAGTAATGGGAGAATGACCTTGCATAAACCTTAGTTAGTCATCCAATTGACTCTGTTGGATGACTGTAAGTTCATTAATAGAATAAATGATCGCACAACAGATACCAATGGTGGAGCCGCTGGTGATGAGGGATGATAAGATCTTTGCATGCTGTACCTTTAGAGTGTGGAGTATAGAGTGGATAGTCATTCAACTTAATGCATAAAAAAGAGCAGCCACTTGGCACTTTAGCTAAGGGTTATGTCATACGCAATTAAGGAATGTTCACAATTTTAAAGAGTGTAGTGAGTTTGCTGCATGATCAAGCATCCTACACATGGATGAGTTGACTATGCTCTGTAATGAGACTTGCTGTGGTCTATAGCACCTGGTACTCATACTCTACCTTAAGTTATGTTTCATGAAGATAATCAATAGAAATGACTCTGGCTGTAACTAATCTCCCTATGTTTATACTTCATTGTTTTTTGTTTGTTTGTTTTAATGATTCCAGCCAGAAAGGGAAAGGGAGAGATAGAAACATCAATGATGAAAGACAATTATTGATGGGCTGCCTCCTAGACACCCCACACTGTGGATCGAGACCACAACCTGGACACGTGCCCTGACCAGAATCCAACCATGACCTCTTGGTTCACAGGTTGACGCTCACCCACTGAGCCACACAGGCCTGGATATACTTTATTGTTTTAAAGGTATTTTAAAATTTAATGTTTGGACAATTGGCTTAATACTTTGGGAACAGATAAACATCACATTTTATTATAAGACACTTCATTGTAATGGTATTATTTTATAGAATGTCTGACAATGTCATTTTTTTCTTGGTGACCTCGCACAATGTAAGTGTGGCGCACTGTAACCAGTTTTAGATATCCTTAAAGGACTTACTTAGACCTCTTCAAACATAACAGCACAGGGCTGCTGGTGATGAGGTCCTGGCCAGACACAAAGCCCACATCGCCCAGCAGAACAGATGATTAAAAAGGAAAATTAAAACTGTGAACTATGGATCCTGCATTTCAATGTTCCTTATCTTTGAATATTTAAGCAGAATTTGAGTTGGACTTATAATGTCTTGGTTATTAAAAGCTATTAATATTTTATTTGCCTCTTCTGTTGTTGTTTTTGTTTACTTTCAAATACTTGTAGATATGTCCAATGCTTACAGGAAAAGATAGGCTTAAATTCTTCACTTGATCTTAGCCAAAAGTCCAAGAAGTGATTGGGATTAAATTCTTAGTTGAAAATTAATAGATTCTACTCTTTATCTTGGAAAAAAGCACAGAGAATGTGGAGATGGATACAAAATAATGTTAACATTTTATTGTCAATATATATTTTTATATTACACTAGAGGCCCAGTGCATGACATCCTTGGGATGCACCCTCTCGCAGTCCAAGAGCCCTCGGGGGATGTCTACCTGCTGGCTTAGGCCCACTCCCTTCTGGGATCAGGCCTAAGCCAGCAGTCAGACATCCCTCTCACAGTTCAGGGCTCTCACAGTATGGAACCCCTTGCTCCTTACCTCTTGCCTCCCTGAAGCAGAGGTGGGAGAGGTTCCTGCCACTGTGGGAGTGCTCTCACCACCAGGAGGAAGCTCCTGCATTGAGCGTCTTCCCCCAGGTGGTCAGCACACATCTTAGCAACCAGTCATTCCATCATTTGATCAATTTGCATAATTGGGTTTTATTATATAGGATATACAACAAATGTCAGAATACCTTTACCCAAAACAAGTATTTAAAACATAGTTAATCTAAAGTAAAAACAAAAACAAACAATGTTTGATATTCTCTTTAGATATCTCAAACAAAATTTTAAAATATAAGAGTCTCACTTGTTTATTATATAGTCCTTCTCTGGTTTTCACAGAATGATTTTCCATCTCTACTCCTATTAATTTTATGCTACTTCTTTCTTAAATAAAATGTAAGAATTAGCTTTCTTCTTAGTAATCCTCTCTTCTCTTTAGCTAGCACTGGTCAATATAAAATGGAGCCACAGTATTGACATGTAGGTGTTATTATCACAGCATAAAATATAAATTTTAATTACTTCATTTAAAATATAAATGAAGTTAGTACTGCACAGTTATTCCACATTGTAAGTTAATGTCATCAATTTTAATCTAATAATTTTAATCTAATATTTTTAATGTAGACAATTTAAGAAATTGTGTAATGATGGGAAGTTTTGTAGTCTACAACACATCTGCTTTTTTAATATATTTTTAATTGATTTTTTACAGAGAGGAAGGGAGAGAGATAGAGAGCTAGAAATATTGATGAGAGAGAAACACTGATCAGCTGCCTCCTGCACATTCCCCACTGGGGATGTGCCTGCAACCCAGGCACATGCCCTTGACTGGAATCGAACCTGGTGCCTCTGCTCTAATATGATCTTAGGTAAACAATTG
>NW_006293953.1:920870-923708 GCF_000327345.1 Myotis davidii
TGCAGTCTTAGATTTATTTAGTGCTTCTCTTTTAATTTAATCGCAACTCCCCGCCCCCAACCCACCGAGTTACAATCTTTGCAAATGAATGACTTATCAAAAGACAGAACACAAGAATCCCTTAAGTTATTTGCCTGCCCAGCTTTTTATTAAATAATCTGCATTATAACAATGACAAAGTAAGCTTACTGAGGTCAAAGATATTACCTCATCTCTTTTTTTATAATCCAAGTTCAGAGATTACTGCTAAAAATTTCATGTTTTTACTACAGGGAACAATTTAAGATTCCCACAGTCATTTTATCAATGTCGGCAACAGTGAACCACATAACCTGGACTACAATTCCTATGTAGTAGAGAAAGTGTGACTTCTTAATTTGAGATGGAATTGTTTTAAAAGAAGCAGGACTAGCCACAAAGCCAACTATGTAAAATGTAGGATCTATCTATAACTATCTGTAGAACCCGGAATGAATCATTTAGCCTCATTTCCTGCACTTGCAAAACTGAGACATTAATCTCATAGTTAAAGGAAGACCAATGAGTTAATGCATATTAAATAAAAATCTGCCATTAGCATAATGCCATCACAAATTTGCTAGGTTTTTATTTTACATGTATTCTCTTTGTTTAATATTTTTCTTTAAAATAGGATCTTTTAACAACTTACATGTATTTTCTAAAAGAAAACTTCATATCCCCATTACAATGGAAGACAAAGATGTTTTTCATAAATAGCAGAAAACCAAAACATAAACACTCTGAAAACAAAGTGATGCTACACAATCATACCTAGCTATCTAAATATCATGCTTGCTGAAGACTCTGAGCCCCAGGCTTTATCTTTGTTAAAAGAGAGAGAGATTATAAAGAAATTGTGGTATTAAACAGATATGTTGTCTTTGATGTGATAAGGAGGCCAGAAAAAGAAATAAAAAGAAATAATTTTTCTCTGTATGATTCAATGTCATTTCACATCAAAACCACAGACTACCTAATCATCTCTTGCAGCAACAATTTTATGTTTCCTCTACTATGTTGATATGACCATCCACTGCATTTTTATTTCAGTTATTGTACCTTTCAGCTCTAAACATTTTCTTTTGATTCATCTTTATATATTCTATGTCTTTGCTGAGTTATTTCTATTTCTTTGATGAAACTTTATATATATATATATATATATATGTGTTTTCATTTGCACCAAGCATGTTTTTAATTGTCTCTTAAAGCAATTTTTATTATGGTTACTTTAAAGTATTTATCAGATAATTCTAATACTTCTACCATCTTGCTGCTGGCATTTATTGATTTCTCATTCTCTTCAAATCTTCCTAGTTCTTGGCATATGTTGGACTTTTGTTCAAAACCTAGACTTTGGGGCAGTATGTTCGGAGATAGCATGTTTTAGCTGGTATCATAGCAAAAATTGAACAAGTGTTAAAAAGACCGGGAATAGTTTAGAACTATTGCAATTGAGAGAGACTAGTCATCTGTCTATACTCAGCTGCACTGAAAGGAAGGATTGGCATGTCTTTCAGAGCTTGGGATGGGGGTTGATGTTAGGCCAGGCGTGCTTGCTAATTCGCTTTACCCACAAAGCTGTGACTGGGAATGGGGATACTTTTTAATTTTCTGTTTTAGTATTCTGAGCACAAAATCATAATTATTTGTTTGCATGGCTGACTTTACAACATAAAAAGTGCTTACCTCAAATTTAGAGCCTTGTCTTTTTGGGCCTAGTACAGTATCTGATATAAGGGGAATAACTTTATATATATACATACATATATGAATAAAATAGCCTTCATATGACTCCACTTTTTAGCATTCTTAAAATTTCTCTTTTCTTTGTAGCTAATTGTAGTGCGTTTTACTTCTGGTATCTCGGAGGAATCCATCCACCACTCCCTTCACACCTCATACCAATCCTTTCCTTTGGGGTTTAGCATATTGCTTACATTAACCCAGAAGCCAGTTTATGCAATTTTTCTTTCCCTCTATGTTATGCCTGAAGCCTCATTCTTTGCCTCACCCCAACTCCACAGGAGCTCCTTTCAGTCCTTGCTCTTCAAAAACCTAAAAAGTGCTATCTATTACAATCTTTCTAAGCTTCTTCTGATCTAAACCCATGGGCTGGATTCACTGAAGACTCTAGTTGGCACATATCACTATCCTTGTCCCTATGACAGGATCCCTTTTAACCACCCCCCCCCGCCCCCAGCTCTTTCTCCTCCATTGATGAACACCACTGTGTAGACTGAAAGAAGCAGGTGGGGAAAATGACAAAACACAAAACTCTTCACTGCTCCCGTGGAGCTTTGGGTGAGCAGAGGGGATCTCCGCTGTCATTCCTAAAAACACACTGTAATTTTCTCTTTCTCAGTACTGCCAGCATAGAGCTTTGAAAACCTTTTGAAATGCCTCTGAAACTCATAAGTTCAAACTCCTCTCATCACTCAGTCATGGAGACCATCCTGCCAGAACTTGTTCCTCTGTGACATTGTTCACAGAGCTTTACTTGTCATGACCAATATGTCAGCCAGATATCCCTACCCAGGGTGCTTCCAGGCCTTTTAAAATCATTCCCTCAAGCCTGACACCAAAAGAACAAGGTGTCAGTACTCCTGAAGGTACTCATCTAGAAGTTGCTTGTCCCGAATTCTAAGTGAACTGTGTGTGTATGGGGGGGGGGGGGGGGGGGGGGCGGAGGGAGCTACAGGAGGGTGGCAGTGATCTACAGGAGGGGACAGGGCAGCAAGCTATGAGGGGGGACGGGGAGGGCGTGGGGGGAGCTACAGGAGGTTGGAGAGCTACTGGCTACAAGCAGGAGGGGGA
>NW_006293953.1:923814-926897 GCF_000327345.1 Myotis davidii
TAAAAAAAATCAGGCTATATGTGATTAGTTTAAATTCCACCTACTCTGCAGGTATTACCTATATCTATACAAAATATAGATGATTACGTCATCTCACCTACATTATTACTTAAATGACTCTATCACATCTACACATCACATATCTTTATTGGTTGGAAGAAGTTATACTATCAAAGAGTGAATAAAGAGAGAGAGGGAAGCTCATAAGTTTGAAATTATTAAATTTAAATTCTTACATATAAGTAGATAAAACTAAGGTACTGGAAAGACATCTACCACAAAATAATCTCTCTCCCCCCCACATCCGTTATTATTTTAAGCACTGAAGATTGGATAGTTGTTAGTCACAGATTCTATTCTCCTCCTTTACTCTCCATCCTAATGAAAGAGGTTCCAAGAGCTAGCAAAAGATAGGTTCACAATGATTATATAATTACAAAATTCAAGATCATCTCTGTAATCATTGTATTACTTGATCTCCTGAAGTCATTTGCCTCCAAAGAAATTCCAGTTTTATTTAAAAAAAGAAATGTAAAACTAAAAATCAAAGTAGTGTGGTAAATAAATTAAGAGTAAAATATATTTTCTAAATTGCTGTTTAATAAATATATTCCTAATAAAAGAATATTAACATTTGCTTCTGGGAAGTGTAGATAAAGGCAACTGACATTTATTGATCACCCACTATATGTCTAGAATTATACTGGCAAGAGATAGGCTGTCTGTAAAGATAACTTAGAAGAATTCTTTCAATCTCTGCATGTACATACCTCAGTGCTATCAATAGATAGATGCAGTATTTTTCCCTAGAATTTGAGCTAGCCTTTTACCAATAGAAAACAGTGAAGAAGATAGATTTCAACTTGCATCTCCAGGAGTCTCCTGAGGGCTTTACTTATTTTGGAATCCAACTGCCAAGCAAAGAAGTTCAGATCAAACTAGTGAACAGTGAGAGAATATGTGGAGAGAGATCCAATCAGATACCAGACACTCCATCAACCCTGCTGAAGTACTAGATATGTGACTAAAGCAAACTGAGATGTTTCACCATCATGTTTGCTCCCAGATAAACACAGTGGTCACTAAGCAGCTAAGTGACCACAGGCAGCATGAAACTGAGTGGAAGACCCACCCATCACAGTCTTGCTCCTTAGAGAATTATGGAAAAGAATAAATTATGGTTAAGTAACTAAGTATTTGGTGGCTATTTACTAAGCAATATATGAATGAGACAGAGAATGGTATCTGATAATAAAGTGCTAAGTCATAGGAACTTAAAATATATGGCATTGGATTAGAACCAGGTGGCTGGAAGAGGCTGGATGGACGGTAAGGAGACTGTCAGTAGAGGCTGGAGAAGGAGTGAGGTGGCTGCACCAGGAGGATGAAGGAAAGAAACCAGTGCTATGTATGGATGGGGAAAATTGCCAAGTCAACATAAAATAGAGAAAATATATCTGACTAAGAGATATCTAGGCAGAATGTCAAAAGTGCCAATTGAATTTAATTACTTATGTAAAATATAAGAAAGGTAATGAGCTAAGGATAGAAACATTCAGTTTTAAAACAGAATTTAGAGGAAATATTTTCATCTGAGGTATTTCTAGGTTGGAAAATAATATTTTTTTTGAATTCCCTGTCTCAAAGATAGAAATTACCTCAGGCTAAGATCAGGGGACTGCCAGTAAAAAGATCCAATTGTGTGCTTCTGTAAGACCTCTTTTCAAAACCCCAGAAACACTTAAGAAATATTACCCTGCATTCTCCCAGCATGAAAAAAATGTCTAAGACTATTAAGAACAATGTCCAGTAGAACCATGCTTTCAGCCCAAAGTTGAGATGGGCCTGTCTTAAAGACTTTGCAAGAAAGGCTGTTGTCTAATAAAATGAACTTTGATACATTAACTTAATACAAAATTATTAGAGGATTTGTACAAGCTTGGACTAAAAGGGACTTAGACATTTCAAAATGAAAAGATGCTACTGGCCACCAGTTGTGTAGTATCAGGAAGCAAAAGCTACAAGTTCTTTCTTATGATAAAGGAAGGACGTGTCAATGCATAAAGCCAATATCTCAGGTTAGGAGCCAAAGGCCGGGGTTAGCTATGGAGTAGTGGGTTCTAGTCAAAGAACGTCCCCTGTCTACACAGGAGCAGGGGGCACTGAAAGCAAGCTACAGCTGGATTTCAGAAACGCCATGGGGTAGAGCTGCACCTATTCTTTTGCCCTTTAAAGGGAATCTCTATTGTCCTGTCTCTGTCTCATGAATAATGAGTGCAGATAAGTAGTCTTTTTAATTATCAATTCTCCAGAGGAATCCAGACTCCTCATCTAAATGCAGTCCTGATGCAGATCATAAGACATTGAACTTCAAGTCTAATGCTATGAGATGAGTTCCGGGGGGGTTGAAGTGTTGAACGGGCATGGGTGCATTTTTCACATGAGTTATTATGGTAGATTCTACTGAAAACTGATCCTAGAAATTTGCCCCTTTCCTATACATGCTTGCCTTCCTCACATTCTACTTATCTTATGAATGACCTAGTGAACTTTTTGACGAATAAAATACAACAGATATGACATTCTGTCATTTCCATCCCTGGGCCTTAAAAGGTGAAGGTCTCCGCCTAGTTGGTATGGCTAAGTTGGTTGAGCATCTACCATGCACCACAAGGTCGCCAGTTCGATTACCAATTGGGGCAAATGCCTAGTTTGAGGACTTGATCCCCAGCAGGGGGCATGCAGGATGGGGCCAATCAAAGATTCTCTCACATAAATATTTCACTCACTCTCTCTTTATTTCTCTCTCTCTCTCAAATCAGTAAGACATTTTTAAAGTAAAAAAAAACAAACAAAAAAACAAACAAAACAAAAACACCTTAAAGAACTGGTAAGGATCTTCTATTTTTGTCCTATGGATAGTGTAAAAAATGTTAACACTCTCCTTCCTCCAAGACCACAGAGATATAGAGGTTCTTCATGCTCCTACTAATCCCAGCAGCCCCTTTTGTTGTTCTGGACAGGTGAGTGAGGCTATTTTGTATACTACAATCCAAGTCAGCATGCCCCAGTCAATACCACAT
>NW_006293953.1:927160-945126 GCF_000327345.1 Myotis davidii
ATGAATTCTCACCTGCTTTCTTGGCAGTATCTAAGGGTGTTAATTCAACATATGAAAAATCTGGACTTCAGTGCTCTTTTATAAGTATACTTGGAAAAATTAGGAGGCTTACATCTTCAAGAATAAAGAAACAGAGATAAATAGCAAAGGCATGGCAAGTTAAAATGTATTAATAGGAAATGTGTGCACTGTGAATGGAATTTAAAGTCTTTATAATTGTGTTTAGACTGTATTGTATTTAAAACAATTTGAATTCATGAATGTGTTTTTAAGGTATCAGGTACAGTGGAGTTATCTTAAAGGTATATGGCCTTTTTATGCAGAATTTAACAAATCTGTTTACAAGTCTAAGTTACTGGGCAATATTAGGTGGAGAGAAAGCAACCAAAATCTATCCCTGTCTAGACTAAAAGTTTTTGCCCCCCAGATTCACATGTTAAAACCAAATCTCCAATGTAAGGATATTTGAAGGTAGAGCCTTTGGAAGGTTATTGGGTAATGAGGGTGGGACCCTCAAGAATGAGTTTAATGCCCTTAAAAAGGCAATCTAGAGACCTCCCTCTCTATTCTATTATGTGAGGACACTAGACATGGGTCCTTACCAGACACTCAATCTACTGTTGCCTTGATCATGAACTTCCTAGCCTGCAGAACTGTGAATAACAAATTTCTGTTGCCTATAAGCCACCCAGTCTATGATATTTTTGTTATAGAAGGATGAACTAAGATAATCCCTTTGATTTCTTTGACTCACTTAAACATTTATATAATTCCCCTTAGATCTCTAATTCTCAATGTCCAGATGTTCTGTCTCTGACTTTAAAATTCTACAGATCTTCCAGTCATGTTTGACTTTATTCTACACACACATAACTCATTTTCAAACAGAAGAGGATCATGTGAGAAGTAGTTTATTACAGAGAACAAGAGCATGCATCTATAGACAGACTTCCCATGTTCAAATTTTGGCTCTGACAAGTTTTATCTGGGTCAAGTCACTTAGCCTTGCCCATTAAGTGGGGAATAATAACAGTTATTCTGAAGAGATATCATTAAGATTAAACTTGTTAATATATGTGAAGTGTGTAGAACAGTAATAAATGCTATATAAACATTTACTATTGCCCGGTTACACCATGCACTGTGTATAATAATTACTTGGCAGGTGTCTGAAGGCTGTTCAGCTGGGTTCATTTGGAGATCTGGAACAGAATAGGATGAATACACTGTCAGAATTAATTTGACTTCTGTGAAAATTACATGTCACCATTTCTTAAAAAATTATTTTGATCAATCACAGCTAATAAATATTAATTTAATCCAGATAGCAGGTAGCTTATTCTCAGAATGTTTTACTCTTTCAATCCTTCTTTCCTTACCTTGCTAACATTCAAGCTCACAGCATTTTTTACAGCTGCCCTTTGTAGTTCTATAAAGTCAGGGGTTACTTATAGTTAGATTTTCTAAAGTGTACTGTTATTAATTTAACTCCTATCATTATTATTCCAAGCTCTTAAATTTTTGATCATGCAATGCCATAAAAATTATGTGTAAAAATTATGCGTAAAAATTATGTGAACACACCTAATGATGAATTGAAAAGGCATATAGGTGTTATGAATTGTCAATGAATGAAAGATCTAGAATCCTGTGTGCCTACAGCTGCTTTGAAGCAGTAGTACAGAGGAGGCCTCATAATGGCATGATTTCTTTAACTACTCATTCAGCCAACCCCTTATCTAATGAATATGCATGATGTATTTTCCAGGGGATGGGTGATAGACTGTTCTCTGGAAGCAAAATAGAGAACCAGGAAAACACATTTTCTGTTTCATAAAACATATTTATAGGAGATGATGGATAATAAGAAAATATATAAATATGACCATTTAAAATAATGAGAAGACCTGGGAAGATATATAACAATGTAATGTGACAGAGGATAACTGGAAGTGGAGAGGTGGCCAGTATGATCCTTGAGCACCTCATACTTCACATGAAATGTAAATAATGAAAATAAATCAGACCTACTAGGTTGTTCAGGGAGAACACTTTAGAGGTGGGTGGAGGGTGAGGATTGGGTAGGGAACAAGTGCAAAGGCCCCAAGGTAGATGTGAGCATATAAGGTTGGAAGAATTGAGGACAGGTCTCCTGGTTCAACCCTGATGATTGAGGGAAGTTGAACGGGACATATAGAATCATTTATTATGGATTTTATTTTAAGTGCAATGAGAATTTATTGAAAAATTTTAAGTAGGTTTATAGTATCTTACATTTGAAAAAATATTTTAGTTTTAAAATAATTAAATTTTGTGGCTCTATTAAAATTACAAAATTTTCTAAATTACATATAACAATGTTGGCAAATTTTCTGACTCCAAAAGAGGGACTCATTAAATTTGTAGATTCTACCTCTTTCCTCTAGGATTTCCAAATTTGGCTATGTAAACCTTAGTACTAGGTGATATTTTCATTAATCAAACTATGGTTAGTTGCTTATTCACTTCTGTTATTGTTCAACTAGAGGCCCGATGCATGAAATTCATGCCAGAGTAGGCCTTCCTTCCCTCAGCTGCTGGCACCAGCTTCTCTCTGGCACCCCGGACTCAGGCTTCCCTCGGGCCACCCCACTGGCAGGTACCCAGGACCTGGGCTTCCCTCAAAGCCCAGGCTTCATCTGGAAGGTCCTCCAGAAGGACATTTGGTCTAATTAGCATATTATGCTTTTATTATTATAGATGACAGATGCTTCATTTACTAATTTGCCAGAAATATATGGCAATATAAAGTAATGTATTCCTACACAATATTATGATTTTCAAAGGTTATCCCAGTTTGTACATTATTATAGACACAGCATCAAATCAGAATCAGTGGAAGAAAAACAGATCATAGAAATTGTGCAATTTATTACAAATAAATACTATGTGTATAAATATTATTACATCATGGAAATATTCAAGAGCCTTGAGGAGACACACGTTTTTGTAGCTCAGTATGGCAAGGTGATGTTTCTGTTTGGCAGCTAGAGGTGGGTGAAATTAAAGGGAACTCTGAAGAAAGAGGGAAGTAAACAGTGCCAGAAATGATCCAAGAGCACAACAGTTAAGGAAGTTTAGCTACAATGTCAGAGTATCATTGAAAAAAAACCATGGAATTAGTAATCTAAATTTTGTTTGTTTTAAATCAAGTTTGATACTAGTTATATAAAATATTTTTATCTCTTTTAAAAAATATTTTATTAATTTCAGAGAGGGAGACAGAGATAAAATATCAATGTTGAGAGAGAATCATTGATCGGCTACCTCCTGCATGCCCCACACTGGGGATTGAGTCCACAGCCTGGACATGTGCTCTGACCGGAATTGAACCTCCTGGTGGATGCTCAACCACTAAGCCACAGTGACCGGGCTATTTTATCTCTTTGACTTTAATATTTCTTATTACAACAATCATTTCCCATGCCAAATACCTGGTTAAATTATTTTTTTAATTCTATAACTTATCATAGAGTAAGGATGCCCCTTTCCAACTAATTCTTCAAACAGCAGTCAAGTCTGAGTGAGCTTTTCAAAATGCAAAAGTTATAAGTACATCCTACACTTAAAATATTATCACTCCCCCTTTCACTTAAAATAAGGGAAGAGGGCTAAGCTTGGTATGGTACTACCTACTTTTCCAGTCACATATTGAACCTCTCCTAGATTTCTCTATTTCAGACAAGATGGCTTTCAATCACTGATATTCACATACTTCCCTTCGCGTCGGTGCCTAGAATATCTTTTTTTCTCTCCTTTCTTCTTCTCTTAATTCCTATGTGTCATTTAGTTCCTTGCTCATCTTTACATCAAAATCCTCTTTTATAAGCTCTAGTAAGTGTCATGTCATTTTCATTTCTCAGAACTATCACAGTTGCAAGTTTTCAATTAGTTTTATGGAACTAACGTGTACTTTTTCTATGAGATGGTGCTTCCCTTAAGCTAAGAGCTATGTCTGTGTTTGCTCTCAATGGTATTACAGCACGTTAGTTGCACCTAAAAAGTGTTTATTAAATGGATGAATGAGCGGATCAAATAATGAGTAGAGTAATTAATGATGGCAGTGAAAATGGAAAGAATGGATACAGAGTATACTCATGACACAACCCAGGCATGTACCCTGACCTGGAATTGAACCATCACCTTCTCCCTGATATATATTAATCCTCCGCAATTGTCTGGTAACAACAATGGTTTTCTTTAGCTTCCCTCCAAATCAACGCACAGGCGTGAATAAGAACTTGGAACTGTTTTCAGAAATAATATCACCATCATTATTATAATCATTATCATCATTGTGACCATTGCCATCATCATCATCATCATCATTAGAATCACAAACTTACCTTTTCAGTACTTTAGCAGAATGTATATTAAAAGCACATCTACATTTTTCATGAATACAGAGGATTAATGATCAGAGGAAGTAGAATAGAGTGTAAATCTGTAGAATTAATTCAGGGCTTGAGGTATAATGTGAAAATTTAGCTTTCAAAGGAAGCTGTAACATTTGCATTTTTGAATTTATACCTAGTTTGATACCCTCTGGGGCAGGACAAGGTTCAGATGCTGTCAATGCAAACTGTATCCCTTATGTAATTCATATACTTGACTGAATGTAGGTATATTTCTCAAAGGTCTTTCTCTTACAGGGCAATCACTTTTTAGTAGTCATTCTTCATCTGCAACATACAGCCCTCTTTGCCTGAGAATTTAACAAAAATATCAATGCTCAGTGTTAGGTTTTTCAATCTGAACTTGTATCCTAGGTATATGAAATATTATCTGTTCATAGAAGACTTCTATCTAAATTGAATATAAATGCACACTAAACTTATGATGGACTAGAAGCCTGGTGCATGAAAATTTGTGCTTTGGGGCGGGGAGTGGGGGGGGGGTCTCTTAGCCCAGCCTGCACGCTCTCACAATCCGGGATCCCTCGGGTAGGGCCCAGTCCCATGGCAGCATGGCTCTGGTTCCTCAGGTCTGTGAACTGAGGGGGAGGGACCAAGAGGCCAGTCCGATGGCAGCGTGGCTCCAGTACCCCAGAGCCTGTGGGCAGGGGGTGGGACCAAGATTCCCAGATTGCAGCATGGCTCTGGTTGTCCAGAGCCTACAGGCAGGGGGAGGGACCAAGAGGCCAGTTTGATCGCAACATGGCTCTGGTTCCCCGGAGCCTGCGGGTGGGGGGAGGGACCCAGAGGCCATCCATTCCCATAGCTCCCTCCCACTGCCACACCGTGGGTGGCCAAGGACCACAGCTCCTTCCTGCCACCACGGGACCCAGGACTGACTCCCACCACGGGTGGCCGGGACCCAGGACTGACTTCCACTGTGCTGGCCAGGACCCTAGCCTGGTGTTCGGTAGTCTGAACGGTCATTTAGGTCGTGACGGACCCTGGATCTTTATATATTAGGATTATTTCAGACACATTTATTTTTTTTGCAGAAAACATAATTAGGATTTCTATTTTGGAAAAAAAGCAACTTCTATTCAAAATGCTGCCTAAGATAGTCACACTTGTATTATAGAATGTATTATGCTATTTTTTGTATAATATTAAATTGTAGTAAGTTAAGCAGAGTCTCATGCATGCATTTTCACAGCATGTAATTGTAGATCAAAATATTTGCTGGATGAATAAATACATATACTTTGTAAGCAATTATATGCAGTTTTTGTTAGTAATTAAGATATTTTTTTCCTAAAAAAAAGTTTAATGGGACCTGTATCATGCTAAGTCAGTATAAATAAGTCAGTCAGAGAAAGACAAGTATCACATGATCTCACGCAGATGTGGAATCTAATCAACAAAATAAACTGATGAGCAAAATAGATCCAGAGGCAGAGAAGCATGAACAGACTGTCAAATCTCAGAAGGAAGGTCGGGGGTAGATGAGGGGTGAGGGTGGGGAGAGATTAACCATATCTGTATATATGCATAACACTTTCAACACTTAGACACAGACAATGGTGCGGTGAAGGCTTGGTGAGGTCTAGGGTAGGGTGGAGGGGGTCATCTGGGGGAAAAGGAGACATATGTAATACTTTCAACAAAAATGATAATTTTTTTTAAAATATTGGTTTTAAGGTATATTCACAAAAAACAAAACTTGTTCCATCTTCTAAAACTTGACACATTTAAATTATTATTATTATTTTTTGCAAAGAAAAAGAGGGTTATATGAAAAATACTTCCTTACTAACTTCCTAAATATGATCTCTCCCAGTATTCAGTTGTTCCCAATACTCAAAAGATAAATGCAAATTTTTTAATTTGACATCTAACTTTTAATTAAATAACCAATAAAGTAAATCAACCATCTCTAATTTTTATTTTATATCAATATTAATTTTCTTAAAATTATACAATTTAATAATAAATGAACATGTAAATATGGAGCCAAATATACTCTTTTGATTTATGGACAGTTCTTTTGGCTGAAACTCATGAGGAAATAAACTTTTTACTCATGAAAATCATTGAATTTGAAACAATTGGAATTTTATTAAGTACACGTTATAACTGAATGCTCATTTCCTAAGAGAACAACCCATTTGGCCTACTTTTAAATTTTTACTGTTATCTATCTTATTTATTCACTTATATATGGGAGTCTCTGAGAAATTTAAGACCAACTGAGTAGTTTAAAAAATATGGTGGGTGTACATTTTGGAATCTAATAAAACTCCACTCAGAATTTTTAAAAACTCATTTTGATCACCAAAAATTTTACATTTTAATTCCCATCTCCTTGTTATTTTCTTCATGCTGTCCATATATTTTTCCCTTCTGTATATGACTAGCTATAATAATGAACACTGAAAATCCATCATCTCAAGATACCTTGAGATTTTTACCTAATTTTTTGAAGTATAACTTATAAGAACACTTGTAAAATAGTGATAATTTAATTTTTAACCAGTGACTTTTCAAGTAAAAATTAAAAGCTGAACTTGACATTTGCTAGAAATAGCAAATGATCTAGATCAATTCCTGCTCTTTAAAAATTAGATTACAATCTAATTTTTTATTTCTTTTTACTTATCTATGTTGCTTAGCTGTGTGAATCTTGATGGATAAATGCAGTTGATCATCAATGCCAAGTAGTTTCCTAAAAATAAACCAGTATCTGGTTGTAGTGTCCATTTACAATTTTGTTTGTTTGTTTGTGAATCCTCATCCAAGGATATTTTTCCCCTTGAATTTTAGAAAGAGAAGGGATGGAGGGAGAGGGCAAGAGAGATGGAGAGGGAGGGAGAGAGAGAGAGAGAGAGAGGAGAGAGAGAGAGAGAAACTGAGAAACACTGCCAGAACTACAATTTATTTTGATCACTCAGAAATTGAAGCCCAGTCCAGTATTGTGGAAATCCCGGCCATGTGAAACAAACCCTCCCTCTCACTGTAAAAGCCATAAGCCAGATGTCTGACCAACTCCTCTTGTACCTAGAACAGGAGCCAAAGACATGGACTTAACCAATCAGCTGTAGCCAACCCACACCTGGAATTGTAAGCCTGAGACTCAGATGAACAGGGAAAGTGTGGATGCCATTCTGGTCATGAGAGAAGCAGTAATAACTATATTGAGTTTTCAGAGGCAGTTATGTATGATAATATTGAGAATTGTCTCATGACATTAAATAGAAAATTTAGAAAAACAAGCAACTAACAAAAACTGGGATACTAATTAGCAGTAGATATTGTTTAAGAATAAAAATAGATTTACAGTTTTGTTCAGAATATTTTTTTCTATTTCATTGTAAAATTTGGCTCTGAGTTGTTAACAATAAATATATCTGACTCTATATGTCATTTATTGCATCTTTTTTTATAAATGCCATGTAAATTTTACTAATTTCTGTATGCAAAGTAACTGTTTCTTAACAACCAAATTGATTGATAAACAGGAAGTATTTTTTAAACATTATATAACTTAAAGTAGGAGGGTTTAAGTCATGTAGAGGCATTTTTATGTGTTTTCCAGTTACATTTTTGAATAGCAGTTTGAAATTTTACAATGATGTATAGTACATGATGATATTTTTCATCGATGAGAACTATAATATTCCCCAATTTAGAAAATTTGGCACAGAAAGTCTGATTTTATTTGATAGAGTAACATAAAAATTAAATGTGTTTCCTACAAATTATCAACAGCTTATGTGAAAATGTGATACTCAATAAAAAAGCTGTAAAAGCCACAAACAACAGCTTCTAAAAGAAAACTAGCACCGAATATGCAAGACCTTTACAGAGAAATTCTATAAACATTTTTTAATAATACAAATAACAACCTAAACAAATAGCTATGTTATGTTTATAATTGAGAGTTTTCAATATTATAGAGTAAATTTCCCCAGGTCTGTCTACACTTGGGCTTACCTTAGCCAAACGACTGAGAAGCAATGTCTCTAAACACAGTGTATTCCAATCAATTTCCAACCGTATTTTTTTTACCTTGACAATCTGACTCTAAAATGTTATGGAAATATGCAGGATTAAAGCAATGAGAAATGATTTTGTAATAAGATCTATATAATTGCTTTATCATATTTAATTTAAAAAATAATTTAAAATCTACAGTATTTAAGACAAAACCAAACACAAAAGAATAATCTGGGGGATTGTATGCCAAAATAAATAATAAACATACTTAAAGCATTTATAAATGCCTATATTGGCCTCTGGGTCCACACTGATCATCTATTTGGTCCTCAGGTTCCTCCTATCCTTGTATAAGGCATATACATATGCACTAAAATTAGAGAAACTTGAGTGACAACAATGTAAAGGAATATTAATGCCAGTGAGGAAGAAAGCATGAGGAAGAATGGGCCAATTCACAAGTTCCCAGCCCGAATTTAACAACACCTTCACATTTTATTTCTTAAGAAAATAAAAAGGCAAACCATCGCATGGTGTCAAAATTGAGTAGGTTGGTAATAGGGTGCTATGTTAAGCTCTGTAATTGCATCTATTTTAAAAAAACAGTCAAGAGAAAATATATCTGAGTCCACAGAAAGTTGAAAATCATAATGAATGGCATATGGAGTGAATATTTTCATTAAGCGTGGCAGTCCCGCATCACAGGAGTCCTGTTGGTCAGCAAAGACTATCTCCTCCACATGCACTGAGAAATCTGCACTCACTCTCCTTTCCCCAGTTCCCCTGACAGCTGGGCACAATCATGGGGCCTATTTTAGACACAGAGCATAAGGGGCTAGTGGCTTCCTCTTCTTTGTTGTCAGGACAGCAATTAGAGTCACACAGTCACAGTCTTGAAGGAGCAGGGACAGAGCCAGGGGAAACTTTCTCAGGCTGCTGCATGGCCTCTCTTTCCCCTTCAGACTAGACTAGTCCTAGGCTGTGCTTTTGGGATTTACCGCCAGAAGCGTTGCCTGGAGCATATGCATCAAGCCCTTTTCACATTTTAAAAACAACCCAATTCCTATTTAACTTTTCTTTTCTTTTTTTGTAATTCAGAGTCAACTTTTGCGGGGGAAGGGATGGAGAGGTAACAGAGTTCATGCCTAAGTCCATTTAAAAGCTTCAGAGTAGGCATGTAAGACACTGATGGGGCTGAAATGCAGAAGGAGAAACATGCAAAACCCAGAACAGTGAAAGACAACATAGGTGTGTAGGTATGTTTTTTGGGGGGCTCATGCTCCTCTGTTTATGGGGGAGTGCAGCATACTGAGAAAATCCGGGATTTGGGGAAAATATAGGTTTGAATCCTAGTAAACCATTTCTAAAGGCAAAAGGCTTTCACACACACTTTACACACCTATGGAAGACATGAGGACAATAGTTTTCGTTCATGGGTAACAATTACAAATTGGCATCTAGATAGAATTCACACAGATATTTCCACACGTATTTTTATTTTCTGCATGTACTACAGACTATTCCAATGTGCAGTGTGTGTGTGTGTGTGTGTGTGTGTGTGTGTGTGTGTGTGTGTGCTTTCTCTATTGGCTCTCAAGAAGTCAGATTATTATTATTTTTTTTTTATTAGGGCACTGCCTCGATCTGGGTTGACTTTAAAATAAACAGCTATGAATACTTGCGAAAGTGATAGAAATGTATTGCTTCATGTCAGATAGATTCAGTAAAATAGTTCACTCAATTAAAGTAGTTCTTTTTATAATAGGTTTCTACAGTGATTCAAAACATTATTTTCTGTTGTAATATCTCTTTTATGTTTTATTATCTTTTTAAAACTCCCATATATTATTAAGAGAGAAAATAAGTGATGCAAAATCTGCTACCTCTATGGTCTTGAGTATGATACTAAATTTATTTGAATATCAGTTTTGTCAACTGTAAAATAAAGGGATTAGATGAAAGGAACTCATATGTTCCTTCCAGCATTAAGATTCTGGTTCTATGAATGCAGATTGATTTCTTTTTTGCTAGGGTGGTACTGAAATAAACATTTCTACAGTAGAAATCTAATAACATTTCTCATTTCTGAGCTTTGAGGGGGGCTTTCAAGATGAACCGAAAACTCATAAATTAGGGAGATAATATTTATGATGGAATAATTTGACATCCAAAATTGATATTTTGTAACTTCCCCTCTGCAAATATTATCTTTTCTAATAAATATGCTTTGGAAATATTTTGTGAATATAATTTTAAAAGACATATGGAAAGAATAACTATTAGGTCTACTCTAAACTCAAAGTACATGTTATTTCAGGTCTCTGAATGCCCTTATGAGTTGAATACTATATATATATCCTAATTTATAGATTAAATAAATAATGGTATTGAGGCAAACAGTCTCACAGACAGAAACTGATAGAATTAAGATTCAAAACCAGGCAGGCTGGCCTTAGAGGTTGTGCTATTAATCATTACACTGTATTTTCCAATGAATAAAGAAATGAAGAAGGCCCTAGCTGGTTTAGCTCAGTGGATAGAGCATCAGTCTGGGGACTAAAGGGTCCTGGGTTCTAATCCAGTCAAGGACACATGCCCAGGTTGTGGGCTTGATCCCCAGTAGGGGGGGTGCAGGAGGCAGCCAATCAATGATTCTCTCTCATCATTGATGTTTCTATCTCTCCCTCTCCCTTCCTTTCTGAAATCAATAAAAATATATTTTTAAAAAAGGAATGAAGAAGGAGAGGGAGTGGAAGAAAAGAAGTAGGAGGAAAAGGAAGGGGAGGAAGAGGAAGAGAAGGAGAAGGATGGAGGACCACAAGGAGTGGAGATGAAAGGAGGGAGAAGGTAAAGAAGAAGAAACTCAATGAATGCATGCATACACAAAAAATATCCTTTTGATAATGTGTGTGTGTTTTTTTTTTCTTGAAAAGACTTTGAAAGACAAATACTAGAAGTAGTTAACATAAAGAATCACCCATCTGGTGTGGCTCAGTGGTTGAGCATCTACCTATGAACCAGGAGGCCATCAATTGGATTCCTGCCCGGGCACATGCCCAGATTGTGGGCTTGATCCCCAGTAGGGGGGAGTGCAGGAGACAGCTGATCAGTGTTTCTCTCTTATCAATATTTCTCTCTCTATTCCTCTTCCTTCCTCTCTCTAAAAAAATCAATAAGAATGTTTTTTTGTTTGTGTGTTTGTTTTTTTTTTAAATAGCATATTCAGTATGGCCAAAGTTAAAGAGAAGCTTTATTCAAAACAGGCAATAACCATAAATATTGGTGGGCTTTTTCTCCCAAAAGTACTTAAATGTATAATGTTTGGAGTGATATAAAATTCTTTAAAAACTGAATTATGCAGTTTCAGGGTGTCCCTAAGAATCATACCAGATAATTCAATCGGCACCAAATGATCAGCGATTAAAGGGATGCTAACTATAGAATATCACACCACTGTTTCTCAAACAGATTTATATTTTAAAACAATGATATTCATGCACACACACATACACATATGTGCACACATGCATATAAAATTATATCTCCAAATTTAAAATATTGTTGACAAACTGCAGGTAAAATGATGTTTCTGTTTTACCACTTTCTTTGAGAAAACTGATACCTTCCTAAAGAAAGGGAAATTCTATAGTAAAGCAATCAAAAATAGAATAAAACAAAGAAATTTCAAGTTGCCAACATTAAGATTTTAAAGATGGAACCAAGAGGGGATTCAGAGGGAGGCGGGTAAATAAAACTTTGAAATGACTTACTTCCAAAAATGGAAACGCATTGGATAAGTTATACCTTTTGCTATTCCTTCTTGTTTATCACTAAAGGCCCTCAGCCCTGCCTGCCCCCTTTCGCAGTCCAGAAGCCCTCAGGGGTGGGAAGCGACCTGGGTTTCAGGGGAAGGCAATGCCCCATCACACCTCTGCTGCCACTGCTGGCAGCACAAGCCTCGGCTGGCCCTGGTTACCTGAGCCTTGGGCAGCCCTGGGCGGCTGGACAGTCGATAGCCCAGGCTTGCTTGTACCTTGGGCCGGCCCTGGAGGGCTGGACAGCTGCCATCCAAGGCTTGCCTGTACCTTGGGATGGCCCTGGGCGGCTGGGGGGCTGAGGGGACTGGGGGATTCTGGAGGCAGGCAAGCAGCAAGTCCTGGCCCGCCTTAGGGCGGGCCCGGCCTTGGCACACCCCTGCTGCCCCAGTGGGGCTGAAGAGACTGGGCGCCACTATCTTGTGGCTATGGGCGTCGCCATCTTTGAGGGCATGGCAGTCAATTAGCATATTCCCTCCATATTGCCTGTGGGAACTACCATCTTTGTGATGGTGTGAGGGTCAATTAGCATATTCACTCTTTATTAGATAGGATTGTAGTTTACAAATCCCCGGTGGTATCAAAGCTACTCTCCCCCTCCCAAACACACAGTAGATAAACAGAATGGCCAGTTTACAAATACACATTTATATGCTATGACGTGGGCTCCTCCCAGAAGTCTTCCCACAGTGTTGAAAAGGGCATACAATTTTCTAAAAACTTGCACTTTGTTTCACCCCAGATATTGAAAAATACAAGAGCTATTTGCAGAAGGTTTGTGAGTATCTGAGCTCTATAGATGTTTTCTTTTCTGAGGCTTATTTTAAATTCAGGTCAGAAAAGCAAGTCTAATATTGGAATTGAAAAGAGCAACAGTGTTTTGACATTGTAGATCTTGACATAAACCTCGCCTCATTCACAGTATGAGATGTCATGAAACTCAACTCAGCATCACATACAATCAAATGGGTTAAAAGAGTTCAAACAGCAAACATCCAGGTGACTCTGGTGTCCAGCATGCAGCAATGCTATGAGTTTGGGACAGAGTAACATCATCATGCCAATACCCATGCAATATTTATGGTGTACTTGCTGTGTGCCAGTGACTCTGTCAAGGACACAAAAATTAATAAAACATGTTTCTTATGCTTGAGAAGAGAATGAGCAGACAACTAGCATTTAGTAACAAATCAGGCCCTCACCTGTGTCGCAACCCTCCCGGCGGGGTTCAGGATCTGAAGGAGGGACCGATGCACAAAAGAAAAAGCTATACAAGAAATATGAATTTAGAAGGCGAGGCGGGGGGGCAGGTGGAGACCTTCTTTCTCAAAGAGGCACATGGAAACCTGGCCATATCTTCTTTTTATTCAGTTTTAGATACACATCTTGCCCTCAGTAAAGCACAGAAAACAGGTAGCAGGCAGACCGTCTCTAAGGTCAATAAAGATCAGTAAGGTCCAGTAAACATTTACTTTGAGGCAATTAGGTCAGGAAATTGCTTTGAGCCACCACTATCTCAACACAAACAATGGTGCTTAGCATCAGCCCTGCTAATGCCAAGGTCCACCGGCCTTCCGCGTTCCTGGGTGCACTGACAGGATCAGTAAGCGGTGGCTTCCTGCTCACCTGGACACTATAAATATAGTTTTTTTAATCCTTACATTAGCCACATAAATATGATGCTGTTATCATTTTACAGAGGCAGTGAAAGGATCTACAACCTATTGATTAAATTATATTTGGTACTTAGCCATTGAGTGGTTAGCTTATAAATATTGATTTATATAATTTGGTGCATAGGGATTCATTATTGTAATGCCTTCATGGGCAATTCTACCATTTTCATATAAATTAATGTAATTTTTTTAATCTCCAGAATATTTCTTTACTTTAGATGGCTGATTTTATGTAACTAATCTTATTAACTATTCTTTGTTATCTCTTTTTGTGGGTTTGGTACACTCTTTAACTTCTATTTGTCTTACTTTAATTTTCACAATGTTCTCTTATGAAACTAACTGGTTTATTTTATCTCTGTAATAAGTTTTTTAAAACTTTCTGTTTTTCTTGAGCTCTGAAGCTCACATTTTCTCGCTAGTCTAGTGGGATCAGCACTGCATGGTGGCTCTCATTGCAAACTATCTCTTTTATCCCTCCACAACTATTTTATGGAAATATGGCATGTCTATTTGATTTAATTTTATCCCTACCTCCTCTAT
This sequence comes from Myotis davidii, assembly GCF_000327345.1. Taxonomy (NCBI): domain Eukaryota; kingdom Metazoa; phylum Chordata; class Mammalia; order Chiroptera; family Vespertilionidae; genus Myotis; species Myotis davidii. The sequence goes on from NW_006293953.1 coordinate 941,621, forward strand.
TTCTTGAAGGCTTTTTGGTTTTGTTTTTCTTTTCACATGAGTGTTTGTTACAGTATATTTTTAAAAGCCCCCACAACTAGCTTGTGCAGATTTTTTACAATTTTTTCAAAACTCATGAAGAAAATCTTTAATATAAATTAATCTGATTTGAGCATGTTGACTTTAGGGATGTGTGAGATAAGCAATAAGAGGTATGCACAAGCCCATGAGTACTTATAGAAAAAAAAATATTTTTATACATAATGAAGAGGCAGGACATAACACTGAGAATGTGAGCTTAAGAATGTAAATGAAGAATAAAAATTCATAAGTAAAATACTCGTCATGGAGGAAGAACTAATCAACAGTGAATGGTCAAGATCTATTTGATCAGGAAATATCCATATATAAAACACCTAAGATGTTAGAGGTTAGAATGTATTAAACCCCAAGCACATAATAAGGTCATATATATGCTATTGATTAAAATTTAGTGTTTGTTTAATCTCATCATAGTGTCTGTCTCTATAGAAGATAAAGGGATTTAAAAAAAAAAAAAAACGCTACAAACTTCCAATGCAAAGAAACTCAAATACTTAATAGTAACCATGACATTAGTTAATTTATTATATTGTTGTCAAAACTCTATAAGGATAAACTTTTTAAGCATACAAATTGGGAAACATTTGAGAATGAAAGTTTTGCTGGTTCAGCAAATATAAAGCAGTCTTTCCTGGGCAAATTAGAATGTATTGTCACCTAATTCTAAGATACTTGGTAAGATGCATATCAGTAGTAAAACAAGTATCTCAGGTGGTAATAATTTGATTTTACTCTTGATTTAATATTAAACATTGCTTCAAACTATACATCCAGCTCTCGTGTGTGTGTGTGTGTGTGTGTGTGTGTGTGTGTGTGTGTGTGTTAATGAGGCTGTGGAACCTTATTCATTTATTTATTTTTGTTAATCCTCACCTGAGGATATTTTTCCATCAATTTTTAGAGAAAGTGGAAGGGACGGGGAGAGACAGAAACCTCAATGTGAGACAGATATATCAATTGGTTGCCTCCTCTACGTGCCTGACTAGGGCCTAGGATGGAGCCTACCACTAAGGTATGTGCCCTTGCCCAGAATCAAACCTGAGACCCTTGGGTTTGCAGGCTGATGTTCTATTCACTGCTCCAAATGGGCTAGAGCTGGCTCCCTTGTTTGTAATGCAAGTTTCTGTTACTGCCTTGTTTCCAAGTAGTTTCTCCTGCCCCAAACAGAATGTATGTGGATATTAGTGGCACTTCTTTCCAATCCATCACACAAGTTTACTTGTCAGTGTAAAGAAGTGATTTGCCATTTTTGGCATACAGTTAATCCTTTTACAGTTTGGGGCATCTAGATCAATTTTTTAATTGGTTTTGGTGATTTGATGCAACTCAGTTGCCAAGCAGGAATATATGAGTCCAGAAACCTTGGAATATATATTCAGAGAATAATGAGTCAAGCACTAATGTTGGACCAGAGCCCTCAAAGTTCAATCTTGACAATGTTAGTGATCCAAATTTATTAAGGAAAGATTTCCAACATTGCAGCCAGGATGTGCTAAGCAATATCCCTTTATCTCCATGGAGCATGAATGGAGAAATCACACCCAGGTTTTAAACTGGCCTTGGTGCTCCACACCATCTCTGCACAAAATGCCACTGGTGACATGTCATTTTTCTAGCTCTTGCCATATAGACTGTGGTCTCTGAAAATCTAATAAAATGTATTTTTTTCCTCTTTATTTCCCCAGTCTTCCATTCATTGCAAATATTTTCAGAACTCATGCTTGTGTCTTTCATCCATGAAAAGTGAGTAGGTCAATAAACTCAGAGAGTTAGGCTTTCTCCTCTTTTATTGCTTTCTTGATCGTTCTTATCCCCAGTCACACACGTTAAGTGACAGACAATGACAGTGGAGGCCATGAGGATATCTTGATTCTAAACCAAAGTAAACAGACTGTCATGAAAAATGTGGCACTGAACAGATGACAAACTAAATTCTCTCTCTGAAAGCAATTATTTCTGAACCTCAGATTTAATAATCTGCAATTTTGAATGCTGAGGGAAGTGCTCATTTGTGGCTCAATTTGTTACAGAAATCCACATGATATAGATAGCAGCAGCTGGGGGGGGGGGTACTCTTTCCTTGCTCTGAACAAATAACATATCTATTCTAATACTTATCGGCTCTCATTTATTACAACAATGTATATTATGCAATCATCTATATCATCAAATAATAGCTTCACTGATTAGTATAGTATGACTGTTCATTTATTTTTCAGTAATACAAAGGTAAATGAATGAGTAATATATATATGTATATAATTCTCTTCTTCTGGGAAAAGTAGATGAGTCTCCTTTAGCAGATATTTGGTAAAAGAATTTTGACTCTGCATAATAATATGTTTCTTAAATAATATATTTAATTGTAGCAGTAGTTTGCAAGCGAGGAATAGCTTTATTTGTTAAATTTTGAAAAATAACTTCATGAGAATGGCACTGGAGAAATGAAAGCCAAGTATGATGATTCTATTATACTATGTAATTAGTCTAAGTGAAGACAGATAAATATATTTTGAAGGATTCTCATAAGTCAGAACTAAATATTTTATAACTTTTAATCCTCAACCAATGAGATTGCTAATAGTTTCATTTTAGCTTCAGATAAAATTAAGCTAGAGTTATGAAATGCTTACTGAGATGGCATGTAGAAAGTGGCAGAGTAAAGATTTAAAGACCTATCGGTCATATTCCAAAGCCTAGACATATTCGTCCATAGCAATGGCACCTACTAAGCACCATGACCAGTAGGACCCAAATTATGTTTCTGATATTACCTATTACCGCAATTAATTAAGTATAGAATGCTGTCATAGCAATATAGTTTCACCTGCATAAATATATTAATGAAAGAGATTATTAAATGTCTTATTCCATCATGCTGCGAAGTGTAAATGACTGTATTTGTGTACTGGAAATCCAATTAAGCAATTAGTAGATGTGACAAGATTTTGCATACAGGTAAATGTCCAATGTTCTCATTGCTTACCTTGACTCCTTTAAATAGTGATTTTAAATTATCCTATCTAATAAAAGAGAAACATGGTAATTGGCGTACAACCGCTACCCTTCCCATTGGCTAATCAGCGAGATATGCAAATTAACTGCCAGCCAAGATGGCGGCCGGCAGCCAGGCAGCTTGAAACTAACATGAGGCCTGCTTGCTTCAGTGACGGAGGAAACCAACGTTCCCCGCCTGCTTTGCCGGCCTCTGAGCCTGCAGTTTAAGAAACATTGTAACAAATATAGAAGCTAAACAAAACCCCAGAAACCTGCTTTCAGCAAGGCCCGGATATCAGACCTGGAGTTATACAGTGTTTCGATTATAGAACCACAGCAGTGGAGGCCTAAGAGCTGGAGCCTCAGAGCTAAAGCTGGCCCAGAATTAAAAAGAAAAAAAGAAAAAAAGGAGCGGTTGGGAGCTTCTG
>NW_006293953.1:945549-950680 GCF_000327345.1 Myotis davidii
ACACAGTGGCAGCGCCCCAACCCCCTGATTGGCCCTGCTCTGTGGGTGATAGAGGGCGGCGCCCCAACCCCTTGATCCACCCTGTCCTGAGTGTGACAGGGGGCGGTGCCCCAACTCCCCCATTGGCCCAGCTCTGAGCCTGACCAGGGGCTGCCCCTAGGGATTGGGCCTGCCCTCTGCCACCCAGGGGCAGGCCTAAGCCAGCAGGTCATTATCTCCAGAGGGGTCCCAGACTGTGAGAAGGCTCAGGCCAGGCTGAGGAACCCCCTCCCCCCCCCCACTGCCCCCAGTGCACAAATTTTTGTGCACGGGGCCTCTAGTCCTATATAATAAAGAACTAATATGCTAATTAGACCGAACAGCCAAACGGCCTTCCGGACAACCTTCCAGACAAAGCCAGAGCTGCCGGGGCTGCAAAGGCCGAGACCCTTGCATGAATTTCGTGCATCAGGCCTCTAGTCATTATATAAAATCAGAAAAGCCCAAAGCTAGAAAGCTTTAAACTTGTACACAACTTTCACTTTTTAGAAAATTGTTACCTGGAGAAGGTGACTTACCCAAGATTTAATAGAAAGGTGGAAAATTATTTTTAAAACTTTTAAAATTGTTAGTTGATGTGAGGTAGTTTAAACTTTCTTAAACTCTAAAAATAATCAAGTTTTTGGCTAAGGGGGAGAGTTACTTTTGGATGACTAGAACATTGCTTGACTTACAATGATACATGTATGTAAAAGGCCTCTTCTAAATTGTCTCTTGTATATCTTTCGGCTTAAAGTTGAATAGTTATGAATCGTCTAGTACTTTTCCATTCATTATTCTTGTCTTTTTGTTCTTTTCTCCATGGGATGTAACTAAAAATTGTAACTATAATATAGAATTATATATTAGATAACTATTATATAGACTCAGAGGAGTGCCAATTGACCCAGTGATCCTAATTCTTGGAATATATCCTAAGAAAACCAAAATGCCAATCAGAAAGAATGTACGCAACCCTATGTTCATAGCAGCACAATTTACAATAGCTAAGATCTGGAAACAGCCCAATTACTTATCAGTAGATGAGTGGATAAAAAAGCTGTGGTAAAAACAAATCTATGTTTTTTGCCTTTCTCTCAGGAGTGAACCATATGTTTTTCTTCATTTGAGAGTGGAGCTATTCTACAGAGGACTAATTCCAAGGAGAATTGAGTAGGAGAACATGGTTATAGAGTACTTAATATATGACAAGCGTTCTTCTAAGCCTCTTCCATATATTAACTCATATAAGCCTCCAAGCAATACTACAATATAGCCATTTTTCTTACTTCACTTTATGAATAAATAATTGAGGTACACAGGGATTAATAAGCATGGTTGTCTTTACAATTATGCCATTATTTTTGTTGGACGTTTTTAGTTTACCCAATTTTAAACATATCCCCGACTCAATCTTCCCTGACTACTGTTTGCAAACAGAAAAGTTACATCTAATCTTCACATTGCCTAGCTGTTTAAATATGTATTATAGATGAAGCTGAAATTGACAGCAGATGGTGGTTGGACAGCAGCCAATATTTTCCCTTTCTTTTTCATGTATTAGCAGTTCTTACTATCCTGTCCTCACTCCACACATTTACCCCATGAGAATCATTTCCCAAAAATTGTAAGTAACGAAGTTATTTTTACAATTATCTACTTGGTATATATCTTTATACATACACAACAGATTTAGGTGACACATTTAAGTAGTTGATCAGTCCTTTCTGTCCTATATTCTCATAAGTGTCTCCACTGCTTTTTCTCTTTCTTACCTTTATCATCCCTGGTTTCCAAGTAATAATTTAAAAGGAGGACATTGGTTACTAATGATTTTATTCTATAAGAACTCTAAAGGTTACATGAAGCATTGCCTATTTTTTTCAGAAGAAAGAAAAGAGTTCTCAACTAATTAGAGATTTTTCTAAAGTTCAGACGATAATAAGGTCAAAAACTGACATTATTATTTTTTTTTTATCCAGCAGTATAAACAAGCCTATCACCAAGGATGGTACAAAATCAAAATCACAGAAAATAGTGGTGTCTCAAAGAAGAGCAAAATTTCCCTTTCAAAAGGCAAATGCTAAAAATATAAGTTTACAAACGTGGAAATGCTGCTCTAAAATGGTTTTACTCATTTTTAATATGTAAATATGCTAATATGCAAACAAGATACTAGGTAACCATAAGATATGAAAGGATTGTTTAGAATAAGAAAAATTGAGATTTTACTCTTACATTAAGTTTTAAATCAGTAATTTTCTAAAATTATGCACTTTAGTCTATTGCGAAATTATGCGGATTGTAAAACAACAACCTAGTGATTGGATGCTAAATAAAGTTTAAGCTCTCAGTAAATAAAGAAGAAAGATGTTTTGATTTGAAGTTTGACTAAAAATGTATACCATATCACTTAGAAACCTCATAATACACATTTGATTCACCACAAAATGGAAGAAATACTTTATATAATTTGGATTACTTGGTTATAAATTTAGTTTCTTACATCTGCAACAGACTGTTTAACAGGATATAATTATTTTTAAATAGTACTTATTTCACACATCCAGATGCAGAGAGTTCTTTTATTTATTTATGTATTTTAAATGTTTTTATTGATTTTTTAGGGAGAGAGGAAGGGAGAAGGATAGATAGAAACATCAATGATGAGAGAGTAACATTGATCCACTGCCTACTGCACAACCCTCCACTGGGAATCAAGTCCACAACCTGGGCATGTGTACAATTGATCCTCTACCTACTGCACAACCCCCCACTGGGAATCAAGTCCACAACCTGGGCATGTGTCCAAACCAGAAATCAAACCAGTGACCTCTTGGTTCAGAGGTCGATGCTCAACCATTGAGCAACACCGGCCGGGTCAGAGAGCCCTTTCCAAAAATTAGATTATATGCAAAGCACATGAACAGAGGCTATTGCTGCAAATCAATAACCTTTATGTTTGACAGTGTCTTGTGAGTCTAAAGCCACTTAGAAGAATATTAACAGTTTAGCTTGAAAAGTGGGTAATATTGAATGACATCATATAGTCAATTATTTTTATAATCTGTGGCAGTTAACCATTGCTCCCTAACAAAATTTCAATGACCTACAATTTATCCTTCATTCTTTTAATGGAAAGAACCAAACAGAGAAGGTCATGGATAAGAAGAGGTAAAAAACTGGTGCCTGTGGTTGAAATTTACCACAAAGACTACACAAAGGATAACATCAGAATATTCTGAACAAACATAGTATTACCAGAAATCATTAGAGTGTGCATTTGAGCTCAGGCTCGTTTGACTCAGTGATTGGAGCATCGGCCCAATGATTGTTCTGTATTTTAATTGTAATTTTGATGTGGTTGTGGGAAGATCTGAGTACCGCATTTACCTATGCCGCCATCTTGGTTCTTCCCAGTAACAATTTTTTTAAAAAATTTTATTGATTAAGCTATTAAAAATGTGTCTTTATCCCCCATTGTCCCCTCATCCCTCCAGTCCTGCCCTCACCCTCAGCCCCTGTTGTCTAGGTCCATCGCATATGTTTATATGCATGCATACAAGTCCTTAGGCTGATCTCTCCCCCCAATTTTTTAAGCCAATACATATATTTCAACAATTTAGCATGTAACTGTTTAACTATGTATTATTGATGGACATGAGAGAAAAATAAAAAAAACAAAACAGCAAATTTGCCAGAGTACACCATAATCATAGAAGATGATTCATTTCCTGATTTTGTTTTTATTTCAACTATTGCTATAATGTCAATTTTGAATGGTACCCTGAGGCATGTATAAGTTATTCTCTATGTCAATGCTTTTCATCCCACATAATTCTTATTCTTTTAGAAATAAAATTACCAAAAGCAGAAGAAAGTGACTCAAAGACTTCAAATTTGCACTAGTGAAAATTTATTCTCTAACTTATTGCCTACCTCTCTTGCCAAGATTCTGGAATTTTAATGTGCTTTTTGCTGACACCTCTGAATTTATATTTTTCTTCTACTCTTTCTGAGATAGAACATGGGTGAATGTCTACTTTCTGCAGTAAATCAGTTGCTCTTATACACAAAGAACATTTGTTCTAGTAAATATTTTTTCTTGATTTCTTAGCAAAATATGAGCCAAGCACTAATTAGGCACAGGAAACGACATGAGGTTGATGCCATTTGAATGTTGTATATTGATTCAAAAAGTAAGGGGACTGGTGATCTTTGGAGAATCAGTAGGAGAAATATGACTGCTATAACCCTACTGTGATATGACAACTACCAATTTTCAAGTTGCTAAGAAAATATAAGAGAAAAAACAATTTAAAAGAATCTAAATTTGTTTTAAAGTTATACTGACTAGTGCCATGAGTCTGTGTATTTATAGAATTAATTGCAAATTAAATTGAATCATTCACTAATCCTAGTTTGAGAGGTGGAATAAATATGATGTCATTGTTGTAGTTCATAAACAAACATTGAGTATGGCTTCTGAACTGTGACATCATTATGGTAGCATTAGAATGGCTCCCAGATTGATTCTATGTTTTTGATGGATGAGGTAAGATGTCAAAAGAAATTAACTTAAGTGATTCAGAGAAGAAAGACTTCTTTCAGCTTATGCAAATCAAGAGGCACTTGAAGAGTAAGTAGCTCCCAATGAAGCAAAGTCGGGATTTTTACAGAATAGAGGAAAGCTACATACATGTCCTGAAATTTAGGCTTAGGCTATTTTTTACTTTAACCAAAACATGTGGTAGTGGACCATTCCTGTGTTCATGCTCCTTGCTCAGAGTTTTGGAAATATTCTCAAATACTTTCTGAGAATCATGTTTGCAAATCTTGCATTTAATCATCTAATCAGGGTGACAAAGTAGATAGAAGAATAACATGGGGCAAAGGCACAAAGAGAAAGAGGAACTGGGATCCTAGTCTATTATGTTTGCTTTAAGGTTTTTACAAATATAAAGTATTTCTCATTCCTTGAAAAATATATTAGCCTTTTTTGTTTCTTTGCATTTACATCTATATATACTAAGCAGAATATATACTCCGTGGAGCTGAGCTTGGTCAAACCACAAATGATTGCTTTTGTTGCAAAGATTGGAAAGAATGACTA
>NW_006293953.1:951830-952706 GCF_000327345.1 Myotis davidii
ACTTTCTCTCCACATGGGCTTCTCCCCAGGCTGCTTGGGTGTCCCCATGACAGAAGAAGTAAGTCAAGGAGCAGCCGTGGAGCTGCAATGCTTTTTATGACCTACCCTTAAAAATCACACTTCACTTCCACACATTCCTCGGTGTTAAACAGATCGGCCCCGATTCAATCTGAGAAAACACTACACAAAGGCGAGAAAATGTGGGAGGGGGGTCATCTTCAGTGCTGGTGATTACACCTCCTTACTTCCACCATATGTCTCCCCTATATACTATAGCAGGCTTCAGAGAGCACCACGAAGGACATCTCTATTTCAAACAACATGAAGAGAACAACAACAAAAAAATCACCTGTAAGAGATCTGGGGGTCAGAGTGGGGGTTGTGCACATTCTCTCTTGCTACACAAAGACCATGAGGGGGTGAAGGGATGAAATGATCACTGTGCTCAGGAAGCAAAGCAAACAGGTCTGTTGTCATACTTCCAGAAAGTTACTTGGTCACAGTATGTTAGGTAATGTCTTGTAAAATGACATTCCCTTTAGAAGTCAAAATTACCGTATTTGCCGGCGTATAAGATGACTGGGCGTATAAGACAACCCCCTAACATTTCCACTCAAAATACAGAGTTTGTTATATACTCGCCGTATAAGACTACCCCCCTCTTCCGCACACCTTCCACACACCAAATAAAAGGTAAAACAATATCAGATTTGATTTTAACATTTTAATTTATATTCAAATGCTTATGACATGCAGGCAAACTGTCACAAGGCTGTATGTAATCAAACATATACATAAAACAGTGCAAGTTTATTACCGGTAAACATACCGGTAATTCACTAAAGAAAACACACTCTATAGACTGGTACCGTAGAT
>NW_006293953.1:952763-970018 GCF_000327345.1 Myotis davidii
ACTTTCTCTCCACATGGGCTTCTCCCCAGGCTGCTTGGGTGTCCCCATGACAGAAGAAGTAAGTCAAGGAGCAGCCGTGGAGCTGCAATGCTTTTTATGACCTACCCTTAAAAATCACACTTCACTTCCACACATTCCTCGGTGTTAAACAGATCGGCCCCGATTCAATCTGAGAAAACACTACACAAAGGCGAGAAAATGTGGGAGGGGGGTCATCTTCAGTGCTGGTGATTACACCTCCTTACTTCCACCATATGTCTCCCCTATATACTATAGCAGGCTTCAGAGAGCACCACGAAGGACATCTCTATTTCAAACAACATGAAGAGAACAAAAAAATCACCTGTAAGAGATCTGGGGGTCAGAGTGGGGGTTGTGCACATTCTCTCTTGCTAAACAAAGACCATGAGAGGGTGAAGGGATGAAATGATCACTGTGCTCAGGAAGCAAAGTAAACAGGTCTGTTCTATATTTCCAGAAGGCTACTTGAACACAGTATGTTAGGTAATGTCTTGTAAAATGACATTCCCTTTAGAAGTCAAAATTATATAAAACCACAATGGGGAGGCACATAAAATTAATAATCCAATTGAGAGTTGCTATCCCATGAGTACATTATACTATTTGGTATCACGTAATATGTTTTTTGTTCTACTACTAGAGGCCTGGTGCATGGATTCATGCAACGGTGGGGTCCCTCGGCCTGGCCTGCGCCCTCTCACAACCCGGGAACACACGGGGGATGTTGGATAGCTGGTTTTGACCCGATCCCACAGGCCCGATCCCGACAGGAGGGAGCCCCATCCTATGTGATGAGCGTCTGCCCCCTGGTGGTCAGTGTGCATCATAGTGACTGGTTGACCAGTCATTTGGTAGCTTAGGCTTTTATAAATATAGATGTTAATAAAATTCTACACTTTAATCAGTGACTTAGAATGAGAGCAAACTAACATGGGTTAAGTATCTTCTCTGTGCTGTGAAATGTGTAACACATTTAACAGACCTGGGAAGTAACTATTATAGTCCTTCTGCTACATAGCAGGAAATAGGCTAAAATGTTTTGATATATTATTTAAGATGATATAGCTAATAAGTGAAATATACAGAAGTGAAACTAGAATGAATTGGTCTCACCCTAATGCTCATGAAGTTTTGTGACAAACAAAATAAGGTATTCTCATTTTACTATCAAATTGATATTACTTTACTCTTACATTCTTAAAAAGATCTGTGATCTTAAATTATTTATTTACTTGTTTATTTTAGTATGCCCTTTAAAAACAAGTACATATTTAAGACATGCCTAAAATTGCAGGCTTTCCCTAACCTGGAAGGATATAGTGCAAAATAAAAGAAAACCTAGTCTTGAAATAACATTGTGTTGGGGTGCTTTTTATCATATTTGGAAGCATTTTTTGGAGAATGATATTATGCATGAAAATAAAATGGTGCATACACAAAGAAATTTAACTAAAGAATATTTAAATTACATCAGCCAGAAGCTACAAATTTTTTCTATAACGGAGATATAGAGGAATCTATTAAAAGCCAAAATATTCTCTTCAAAAAGTCTTTTAGACACACAGCTTATTTCCCATACGTTTTGTATGACAAATTATTCAATGTCATTCAGTTCTTGGAAAGGTATTTTATGATCAAGTAATGATTACTTCAGAGTGATGAGATTTGAAAAGTATGCAAATGTGCTCTTTGATTGAAGAGCCATTTACCTATGAAAAGCAACATTACTAGAAAACTGATACATTTAGAAGTAAATGACAAACCAAGTGAGTCTCGCTGTATTTTGCTGATTCTTAATCAGCAACAGAGCCAGAAACCCCAGTGCCAGGATCAGAAAATGGAAATGGAGTTAAGCATTGGAAAAGTCCATAATTTTTCCATCTCAGCAAAGAGCTAAACTGATCCTAACACTCTCACATTGAGACATACAAGGGCAATTGTCTCAGAACATGATCATAGCCTTCAGATCTCCATTCAGTGCTCTGTGATAGCTGCCATTCAAGGAAGATGCTTTTATGCTTTTAATATTTTATTTTTTCTGCTGCTGCTGTGTTCTGTGTGTTGTCATTATTGCAAATGGGACTTATTTAGCTTTGCATGCGGTTTACGTAAGGGATCTCTTCTAGGAAGCCATCTTTTCTTTCCATTACTAATTAAAATCCTTACTTCATGAATTCGGTGCAAATTCTTAGATATTTTCTGTCCACATTCCAATTGTGAGAAGTAGAGGATTTCCTAGGGCAGTGGTTCTCAACCTGTGGGTCGAGGCCCCTTTGGGGGTCAAATGACCCTTTCACAGGGGTTGCCTAAGACCATCAGAAAATACATATATCATTACATATTGTTTTTGTGATTAATCACAATGCTTTAATTATGTTCAATTTGTAACAATGAAATGGAGGGTCACCACAACATGAGGAACTGCATTAAAGGGTCGGGCATTAGGAAGGTTGAGAATCACCCTAGGGCCTTCAGCTTTGGCCACTTGCTTTATCATTGCAACATCCACCCCCCTAAACACCACCATCACCAATTAATGGTGCTCAGTATGCTGGAAAGCTAACAGTGAAGTGCCGGAGACCAATTCCAGCATGTCATAATTTCAAGAGTTTCATCAAAAAGGCGATGAGACTTGGGGACTCAACAGGGTTGAGTCACACATGTAGTCACCTGTTGGAAATGGCTAAAGGCATTTCCCCAAACCTGAATAGGAAACTGATTGTGGCTGCCAGACAGTTAAAGGGCATCTTAATCTACATGTTATTGCCTCCTACTGGCCAAACACCTGAACAGCCATTAGCTAATTCCCCCAAACTGACAATGCTTCTGTACCCTTTGAACCTTACCCTTTGAAGTGTATTATCTCCACCTTGCCTTAGGACAAATTGTGTTAATAAAAGCAAGGGTCCTAGACAAGGAGGGAGTCTTCAGTTCCTTTAGCTGAAGGTCCTCTGACCCTTAATGACTTTCAAAATTATATCTCGTCTCCAGACTCTTTATTAGTCTCTGGATTTCTATGTCATCTATGCACAGCCCCTTTTCCAGATTCCTGAACCCTTCTTGATGCTGGGACAAGAACCCTGGCAGTGAAGATCTTTTTCTTCCTTACTTTTTGGAATTAAAAATAAATAAAATCTGCATCCCCAGGAATAACATAATCAATATATCCATACTATCCAATAATATTTGCATAAGATTCTACTCTAAGTATTTCCATAGATTACTTACTAATGGAACCATGACCTATGTTTTGTATCCACAATAACAAAGTCTAAACATGATGGAGAACTTACATGGCATCTATACTAATAAAAGGGTAATATGCTAATTAGACCAGATAGACCAGGCATCTTCTGGTCGTTCTGTCATCCTTCCATACAAAGCCATGGTAGCTTTGGGGCCAAGGCAGAGGTGGTTTGGGGCAATCAGGCCATCAGGCGAGGGCAATTAGGGCAATCAGACAGGCAGGCACAGTGGGTAGGGGTGATCAGGCAGACAGGCAGGTGAGCGGTTAGGAGCCAGCAGTCCTGGATTGCAAGAGGGATATCCGACTGCCGGTTTAGGCCCAATCCCTGTGGGGTCCCAGATTGGAGAGGGTGCAGGCTGGGCTGAGGGACGCCCCGCCCCCTGCCCCCCACCCCCTACATGAATTTCATACACTGGGCCTCTAGTCATATTATATTATGTAATGTCTCAAAGCTTTAAGTTACTTTTTTTTTGTCTATTTAGAAAAATGAATCCAAATCAAGGTAGTTATTGTAGAGTATCTCCTGGTCTGTCAACCTCTAATTTATGCCAACAAAAACAAAATAATCAAACATATCAAAGCAAAAGGAATTTTTCTAAAAAAGTACTTTTGTTAAACTAAACAGTCAAAGCCCCTACCACTCTGTACCTTTATGTACTGTTATAGAATCACATTCATCAGAGGCAGCACTTATAAACTGTTCCCACCTATTGATAAGCAAATCAATCGGATTGGGAAAGAAAACAGCATACTAGATAGGATGTTAACTTTAGTTAGATGTTTTGTGAAATCTCTAAAATACTTATTTAACTTCCTCAAGCCTCTGTAACTTCATCTTGAAAATCAGAATAACTAAAATTACCACCCAGGCTTTCTGTGAAATTAAATACAGAGCACGTACAACATTTCTGAGCACAAAGTTTGTTCAGTGGATGTTGGTGCAAATTTTTGCCACACAGACCATCTGAGGATTTACCCAAACAGTGTATGTAACCCCAAGGGGGCCAAGTCAGCAAGCACATGCAGGTATTTCATTTTTATTGTAGTTTTTTAAATTTTCTTACTTTCTATCTCAATATTTTTACTTACTAGTATGCGTTGGTCTGTTTGCTTATTTAAATTTCGATGCATCACTAGCATAGTTAAACCAATCTAGTTTTAACCTCTGCTTTTAAACATTTGTGTGAAGTGGGAATATATAGAATTTAGTGGTTATTTGCTTGCTTTATACAAGTTTCTAACATCAACTTGTCAGCTCTAATACCTTTTCCAGCCCAAAACAAAAAATGATAGAATGATGAGATAGTGTTATTTTGAGGAAAAAAAATACTCCTCTAATTTATGCACCTATATGATCAGAGTTACACCTACATGATCACCTAAGGCAGTGGTCGGCAAACCCATTAGTCAACAGAGCCAAATATCAACAGTACAACGATTGAAATTTCTTTTGAGAACCGAATTTTTTAAACTTAAACTATATAGGTAGGTCCATTGTTATTAATTAGGGTCCTCCTAAGGCTTAGGAAGAGCCACACTCAAGGGGCCAAAGAGCCGCATGTGGCTCCTGAGCCGCAGTTTGCCGACCACGGACCTAAGGGAAACATCTTAGAGCCATTGCTGCTTACATTTTATTATTTGAGTCTAAACTGGGCAGTGGTAAAGCAATATTGTGTTGTTGAAAGAGCGCAGGTTTTGAAATCAAATTGGCCTATCCTGTCAGCAGGAGTTAACAATTATAATTTCATTCATGCCCCCTCATGGCTCTGAGCCTAATTCTCTGATCATATTATAAGTTTAATAACACACGTTTGCCGTGATGATATTGTGCCTATGCAGCAAACATTTCCCAGGAACTGCTTCTGTTTTCCAGATTCAAGCCTTCCCAACCTTGGCTCTGAGCCTGGCAGGCAGCAAAGCTGAAAGTGCTGGATAAGACGGATAATGCCTTTGTCATCTTCAATGATAATTGTGTGTCATTGGAGTTCTTGTAGGTGAGAGGCAATAGACTGAAGGGAATGTTCCCTAGTCCGCGTCCATTCTTTTTGTCTTTCTATTTAAAAGTTCATTGTAGTCTACAGGCATGTAAGTCATGTGCATTTAAAAAATCAAGCATTTGTAAAATTACAAAAGTGAAAGGAAAATGATCCAAAGTCTCACTAGAGGGTGGGGCACAAGTAGGTTTACAGTTGTGAGTATGCGAAACGCAGAGTTTATTCTTGTATTATTATTTATTTTTTGTATTATGTATTTTTTCATATAGACAACTGTAACACCTACTTTTTCTCATCCCATTATAAAAGAAATGATTTACATTTCAGTGATGGTTTTCCTCAAAAGTATAGCATTATGATGGTAAATCTATCTCTGACTATCTCTATATAATATACACGCAGCACTGTGAACCTGTTTCACTTTATGCCGTAGACAAAAATGCCAAATACATATCCATATTATCCTTTTTCATGATTGCATTATTTTATTTTGTATGAGTTCACTTGAAAATATTTCATCAAAGCTCTCCTGAAATATATTTGTAAAATAAAGCTCAGAGAAGAAGGAACTGCTTAGCTGATGATTATTTAAAAAAAAAAAAAAAAAGAAAAAAAAAGCAACTGAGGTCTGTTGGCTTTCCAACCATTTGCCCTGAGTACAGGACACAGGCTTGCTCTCCTCAAATGACGGCATTTGCAGTCATTTGAATGCACATCACTGACCCAGACAAATCCTTCCAAAAGCAGGGTTCATGCTGTGGGTTCAGTACTATTCATCTTTGCCTTCTCACTTATTGAAAACAGGTTCTCACCAATATACATGTAGCTCAAGGACCTATAAAGACCCGTTTTACATAATTTTGAAAGTTAACATGGAAAATTCCACCACAAACATGCCCTCAGCTGCTCTAGGAGACCCACTAGCCCTAGGCTCAGTTTGCATCGAACCAAAATGAGCAGTTAGAACAACAATGCAATGCTCCCCGGGCGCCTGGCATTGTGCAGGCCCAGCCAGAAAGTGCATGTTGTGATGGAACACCCACTGGGCCTAATTACTCTCTTTTCTGTATAGAAGAGCACAGGCTGTGCCACCTGTGGGAGTACTGAGGACTCAGAACGCCTTCTGCCTTCCGTCCCCTCTCCTCCCACTCTCTGCCCACAATAGGAATTCTCCCATCGGCTCCCATTTCACAAGGAGAGAACAGAATCTTTGGTAATTGATAGTCTCGGTTCTGGCAGCGAGTGGAGCAGAAGCCTGCAATTGTAACGCCTCCGTTCACATGTATTTCACAGAGTCTCACTGTGTAGTACATGACTTTGGCTCCTGGCAATGCTATGCATGAGTGATGGCCACAGGGTCCTGTCCTCCACAGCCCTGCTCAGCTCCTGTCGATGCAATGCCTGTGGCTTACTTTATGGAGTCGGTCCATCTCTTACTTGCTCATTCCCTTTTCCTGCTGCCTTCTATTGTTCCTGCCTTCATTGCTGGGATTCCTCGAAGGTACAGCCTGGCCCAGCCGTGGGCAAACTATGGCCCGTTTGAAATGAATAAAACTAAAAAAAAAAAAAAAAAAGACCGTACCCTTTTATGTAATGATGTTTACTTTGAATTTATATTCGTTCACACAAACACTCCATCCATGCTTTTGTTCCAGCCCTCCGGTCCAGTTTAAGAACTCATTGTGGCCCTCGAGTCAAAAAGCTTGCCCACCCCTGGCCTGGCTGCCTTCCCAGCCTGGTGACCATCACTGCTTCTCTATGACCGTTTTATCCCTTTATGCCAAGCCTGTCTAGTCACTGTTTCCCAGAAGCAAATCCTAACACCTCACCTTTCATAACGTTACTACATCCTCCACAAATGCTTTCATTCCTCTTCTGCCTATGTGAATCCAGTCCTTTTACACACCAAATTAATATAACACCTGCTGGCTAAAGAGATCTAAATTACTTGGGGTTTGTTGATGTCTCATTTATTAGTAGCACTTACTTGCAAAAAAGTAAATATTGCTATGGGCAATTTTATTTATTATTATTGTTTCTGTTATTATTTGCTAATGCCACCCAAGGATTTTTTTCTTCCCATTGCTTTTTAGAAATAATAGGAGGGAGGAAAAGAGGGAGAAAGACAGAGAGAAACATAGACGTGAGAGAGACACATTGATTGGTTGTCTTTCGCATACACCCTGACCAGGGCCCAGATCAAACCTGCAACCCAGGTATGTGTTCTTTTTTTTTAATATTTTTTATTGATTTTTTACAGAGAGGAAGGGAGAGAGATAGTTAGAAACATCGATGAGAGAGAAACATCGATCAGCTGCCTCCTGCGCATCTCCCACTGGGGATGTGTCCGCAACCCGGGTACATGCCCTTGACCGGAATCGAACCCGGGACCCTTCAGTCCGCAGGCCGACGCTCTATCCACTGAGCCAAACCGGTTTTGGCAGGTATGTGTTCTTGACCAGGAATTGAACCCATGATCCTTTGGTGCACAGGCTTACACTCTAACCACTGAGCAACACCAACCAGGGCTGGCCAATTTTATTTTTTTACTGTTATTTTTTTTAGCTAGTAAAAGAATTGTCCTTTAACTCTAGTGCTTCAATTCTGATGTATCTGCTCTTAGGTGTTCAAATATACTGATTAATTTTTTTTGGACCAGAGAGTTTCACCCTCTAATGAGACAGCCTTTCACATTTCAGTGAATTAAGAAGAGTCTTTTTTGTAAGTATTTACAAAGAGTACCATCTTTAGTTTAATATCTTATTTATACTTGGTCTGTGTCAGCCATTGGAGGCTATGAACACCAATTAGCACCTGTGAATGCAGGTTGTACCTATAACAATCAAAGAATCTCAGATAAGATGAGGAAGTAGTTTTAATGTATTTGGTAAGAACAGAAGACATAACTCTCTCCAAAGATCTCATAGGGCCTTTTTTTTTTTTTTTTTTTTTTTTTTAAAAAAAGTTTTTTTTAATTTTTTTTTTTTTTACCAAAGAGGACTGGGAGAGAAACCAGACGGTTTAATATGAAAGTAAAATGTTGAACTTTTAAACAGTCAAGCTGGTTTAATACCAGAAATATTTAAAGAGGCCTTTAGCTATTTTGCTGTTCTCATATTATAGGCAAACAGTCATAGTTTATCTTCTTCCGGGCAGCTTTAGGGTCTTCTAAGCCAATCTCAATAGGTAAATATCAATTGTTCAGTCATAAAAGTCCATAAAAACCAGAGTTCCAGAAAGAGCATTATGTTTTGCATAGAGTAATGTGTTTGTGTTTTATACGCCCTATGCAGTGAAAGAAAGTGTGAATCCCAACAATGTGATATATCAGTGACTCGCTGGGGCACTTAATAATATTAGTATTATGTTTCAATCAAGTCCACACTACATTTATTAAGGAACTTTATGTGATTTTCTTTTTCAACTTGAAGCTAACACATTGCTAAAAACAAAACAAAACAAAAACCTCCAAGTAAATGTGTGGCATCAATCCTTGTGTAACAGCTGACGTTTACAACAGCACACCATGGGGCCTTATCCACAATGACTTGACATGACTTGATGGGCAAACAGGAATTGAGAGGGCTACATGAATTCCCAGTTTCAATTTCCAGCAACCCAGACAATTCTATAGAATAGAAATTAAAGCAACTGTACATTATAAGCATGGCCCCAAATCCATTTACTTTGTTAATCACGCCTCAACTAGTATCCTTCAACTAACTCCTGGGAGGTGAAGAGACAAGCTTCAATCAATTCCATTCTAAGGACACTCAGGATATCATTCCTCACCCAAATGGGTGTACCTTTTATCCTTTTGCTCAGGGAAAACATATTTAGTCCGCTTTTTCTCCATGAACAGATTATCAACCTAGAATCACTATCACTGTGAGATGTTTAGTAATCTGATAAATGAGCACATGGGTAGTGTTTGTTTGTTTGTTTATTTATTTATTTATGTGTAAGTATTCCTCAAATATTTTGTTAAAAATCAGCAACAGAAAGGCATGTTGTTATATTTGGGTATATTCTTTTATAAGAGAATATGAAAATCACAGATGATGCTTTTGAGTGATTATAGTGTTCCATATAATTAATTTTAAATTCAGATTTTTGGACAGCTCCAGACTTGGTTATCCTGCACATATACTATGTTCCTTTTGTACAAGACTGATGTAACCAACAATGAAGATGCTCTATCCAGGTCCTCTTGGATCTCTTTTGTATTTCTGTAAGCCTTGCCCTGAGCTGTTGTTAATGGTCTGTTCTGTGACTCTTTTCCTATGGGTTGCTCTCAGGGGACTGTGGTCACTTTGACCTGCAAGCATGGAGATTTACATCTGTTTGGTACAGGCCTTAGACAAGGATACAAAGATTGACAAGTTGGGGTGTGAGAGTGCAGGTCCCTGGCCTCAGAGCATGGCCACTCCTACACAAATCTTATAATCCAGATTTCCAGGGAAATCAGCCAGAAGGCCTTCTATGATGCTTTGCCACCTATCGTGGCTCTGGGTGGCTTCCTAACCGTCCTTGTCCTGCTTCTCTTTTCCCTAATTTCCCTTGGAGGCTCTTCCTAATAAATCACTTGAATACAAATGCTCACTTTGAGTTTTATCTCTGGGGAACTTGAACTGAACAGCTTGTTTTGCATACAGATGTTTAGATATTAAGTATAATTCTTGGTCTACCAGCAATGATGAATGCAAAAATAATTTATTTTATTAATGAATCTTTGCAATAATAATTTTTGTTCGAGTTCCTTTTGGAGAGAACATGGGTTCAAAGTCAACATGGGCTGCTCACTAGCTGTGCAACACTGGAAAAATTAATTAGCTCTTGTTGCTTCAACTTCATTAGAATAAATTCCTAGAAGAATGTATTGAACATTAAATGACTATGTTGAGCCCAGTGCTTTCTTCATAGATCCCATTATAAAATAATTCTCTTTCTCCTAAGCCATCCCTTTACTTCTTGGAAAATGTTTACAAAAACTGTGATATATTCATCTCAGCATCAGTAGGAAAATCATTTAATTGTTGTATGTAGATTAGTCCATGTCATCCTGATCTTCTAAGGAAGACAGGGATGTCAAGAGGGTAGGAGGCAGAAAAATATAGAGTGTAGAGGAATTATGATCCTAAATATGTCACAATGAGCAATGTATCCTCCCTCTAATACAGAAAGCCAATGTTATTTTCCATCTTTTCCCTTCCAAGTGTGGTAGTTTCACCAGATTCAACTAGAAATGTCATTAAAGAAGCAACATTTTAAAAACTAACATTGAAACATGTTGAAAATGAGGACTATATTCTCATTCTCTACCCTTTACTTGGACAGCCCCAGAATATGCATCAGGTTCTGGTGTGGGAAGGGAGGCATGCTGATAATACCTTTGCAAAACAGTGACAATGTTTTCAGGCTGAAGTATTCAAAAATACATCTGCAAGGCCAAGAGGAAATATATTATGCAGAGTACAACAGGGCAAGTGCTGCTAACACAGAAAACCAAGGCTCCTTGCTAAAACAGCTTTAAAGTCTTCATTCCTCTTTTTTCTGTCGCTAATACATTTCCTAAGCTTTGCAATTATCACCCATGAGAAAAGCAGTGAAAACGCGCTACGCTTTTGGCAGCTCTCCTCAGCCTATCCTTGATAATAACAATGGTGATGGACAGGAGTTTTATTTCTGGAAGCATAGTCACCATGTAAAACCAAATTATCAGATTTCAGGGCTAAAAAGAACATTTTGTTGGATGTAATAGTTATAAATCATCCCTCTCTAGAATACTGAAAGTTGTGGCTTTTAGCAAAGAAATATATCAAATGTAGTTTAATATTGATTTTTTCCCCTTTGGAAATGCATTGCAACCAAGAAGACCCCAAAGCTTAGTAAATCTATATGTAATTCTTATGCAGGCTACAGTTACACTTTCCCCCTTATTTCATTGAGAAATGTTTGTGACAGTTCATTCAATTTGTTCTCCCAAACCTGACTTGCTATTTCTAGGAGTGCATTATGAGGGACTGTGGCCTCAGTTTTATTGAGAACATAAGAGTGTGTGTATTGAGGGATCCCCTGAGTGAATGCAGCACCCACAACTCCCCTACGAAGCTCCTTCCTGGAAGAAGTGTCTTATACACACGTTACCATTCTTTTCATGTGGGGTCCATCACTCAAGCCATGATTGACTGGACTATGGTTAAGTGCCAAGATAAACAAAGCACACTGATAGGCTGTAAAGATATCTTATTGAATTTTGTCTTGAAATACAGAAGAATATTAAATCTAATAATATAGACATATTAAAGACAATGGAAGGTGTAAGTAAGCCTCCATCTTAAAGTAGAATAAACTTCATATCAACTACCTTCCATGGAATTTGCCACACAATGTTTATGTTATTTCTATTGTAACAGAACTATGGGAAATACTGAGTTAAATTAAATTAAATGGATCTTTTCATTACAAAGTTTTTTAGAATGTTTAAAATGCCAATATAAATTTCAGATCTCTGTGAAAAGTAGTATTCCACAGTGTGGGTATACATCGGAGGCAGTTTTTTAAATGAGCTTGTTAACATAGCATAGAAGACTAGATTCTCAAGAATACAGCTTGGAAAATACTGAAATAGTGAGAAGAATACAGGAGAGAGATTGATTTTGAAAACAATTGATGGAAGAGTAGAGTTGGTTAAAATAGGGAGTGATGGCCCTAGTGGGTTTGGCTCAGTAGGTAGAGTGTTGGCCCGTGGACTGAAGGTCCCGGGTTCAATTCTGGTCAAGGGCACAAAGCTTGGTTTTAGGTACCCCAGCCCTGGTCAGGGTGCATGCAGGAGGCAAGCAATGTGTTTCTCTCACATCGATGTTTCTCTCTCTCTCTCTCCCTCTCCTTTCCACTCTCTCTAAACAAATCAATGGAAAAATATCCTCAGGTAAATCTTAACAACAACAACAACAAAATAGGGAGTGACAAACAAAGGTTGTAGGGGGAGAACACTATTGTTTTGGTTAAAACATCTTTAATGCCACTGAATTGTGTTTCACTTTTATGAAGAGTTGTTCTAAAATTGTGGAAGTCTTTCTTAACTGTGTCCTATTATTCTTATAAAAATACTCATCAATTGATTATATTGGATTAATACATAGCAATTTATCTAATCCAAAGCTTCAACTGCAAACAGATCCCTTTGTTCCAACTGAGTGACATCTGAATGGGGACCCGTAGTGAAGGCACAGGGTGTGGATAAACCAACTGCATAAGTGATCGTTGCCTTCTGCCTCTCCTTGAGCTACAGGCAAAGAGGAAAGGAGAGACAATGGTGCCGCTGGGGGTTGGAGCTTTCCTACCCCAAGTAGAACAAGGAGGTGGAGAATCTTCAGGCTGTGCTCCGGGAGTGACTGTGGCCTTCCATTCGGCCTAGCCAAATGACAGAAGATACTAATTGTCATTTTCTCTTTCCTTCTAAGAGAAACCCCTTCATGACCATCACCACCACCCTCTCACAAAATAATTGCAAGTGGCAATGTGCCCAGTTAAAATATTCTATTTTTCAGCTTTCTTTGTAGATTTGTATGGACAATGAACTATTAACCAACATAGAATGGTGGGGATCATTCACAAGGCCTTTTTGCTCTTCCACTTCTCCTTCTGCCTATTTCCCAGAATATGGGTGTGATGGCTCACATGTCAGCAGTCATACTGAGATCAGAGGAGAAAACCCAAAACTATTGTGCAAACCACAGGTGTGATCAATAGCTGCAGATCCAAAGCTAGAGTCCACCCTTCTCTAGACTTCTGACTGAACAAGGAAAAAGAACTCGGATACAATGATTACTCTCTTCGTATAGTCACTTTACTCTTAATTGAGTGTTTTGAAAGTGCTGTCCAGAACTGCCTAACCCAATTATTAACTTATACAAGAGAAGATAGCTAATGTCACTTGGTACAACGGAAAGCAAAGATTGGGGACATGATGCGATACCCCAGACTGCTCTGAGGCACTCATGTTCCTGACAACACCTTGTTTAATCTTGCCTCCTAATTAAAGTGTTCATACATATAGGCACAGGTAATATTTTAGATTATACAGTAAAATGTCTCTCATACTCTCAATTCAAACACAGCCTTTTCACTGGGGTCCTAACTGCTGCATTAAAGTCAGTTTCCATCAGCTTGTTTTATATTTGTCTTACAGGATCCCACTGCTTGAAGTTATAACTTTATCATGAAAGAGAGAACTTCTTTTTATTCAGTAACATTTGTTATCAGGACACAGGCACACGCACGCACACACACACACACACACACACACACAAAGTTGTCCCTGAGGCTAAAGATCCTGAATGTGTTAAATTCCATGCAACTTAAAAATGCCTAGCTAACACAGTGCAGAAACTAAATTTCTTCCTTAAATCACTTTTGGGGAACTGTTGAAACACATGAAAATAAATGAGGTTCTGGTTTTATTTTTTTCTCAGGAGAAGACCTGATTTAGTTTTTTTAGTAATATTTGGAGAAGAGATTACTGTATGCTAACTAATCTTGTAAGTTACATATAAGTCTTAGTGCAGAATATATTGGAGAGAAAACATGTCTTCTTAGAACAAACAAAGACAAGATATTTAAGGAGATTTTGATATAAAACAGAAGAGAAATTAGATGTACATGTTATTACTCTTAATTCTATAATACATGTCTATAGCTGTAAATAGCTACCTATTGACATAAATAGATCTACTGATATGTATCTGCAATCAGTATGTTGCAGAAACTTGAGTTTGTGCAACCCTGAAAGTCATCTATTTTTGTTACCCACTGTCACTTTAACATTTCTTTGCAGGGGCAGATTTCCCCTAAGCCATTGGTCTAGAACACTGGCAGATCCCCTTATCTTTGCATGCCACTTATGAATAATAAACATTATTATTTCAATGTCACTAAGAAATCTTAGTCTTGGTTATGAAAATCAGGGTACATTACTCATCACTTTGATTTTTATTCAAAGGTAAGGCCACTGAGCCAGGATTCTGAACCAGGGCCTTCGTTTACTAATCTCACTGGCCCCAGACCTCCTTGGCTTTGAGGTGCGGGAGGAGAGCAGGGAAAGCCAGCGGCACATCTTTCTTGCCTGACTTGTCTTTCATTCTGTTGACTTTGTGGTTAATTAAGAGAGAAGGCTGTTACATGGGAACATTCTTGGTTCCTCTGGAGGGTGCCCTGTGATTTCCTCTGATTTTGATTTGCAAACTGATTTATCTTCAACAGGCTGCTCCTCTTCTCACCTCAGGCTCACTTCTTGTGATCTCTCTCTCTCTCTCTCTCTTTCTCTCTCTCTCTTCGATTTCTTCTTTCTTCTTAGACTCTACTTTATTTGGTAAACCTCAGAAACTAACCATCAATTCACATCCACCCACCTCCTTCTCTCAGAAGAAGGCAGTTCCCCAGAGACAAAAAGGCTGTGGTTTGAGGATCATCCACCAACTCCAGGTTCTACACTCAGGCAGCCCATGGCCTGGGGATCAGGTCTCCAGACCCAAAGCTCTCAGAAGCAACAGAAACAAGTAAAAGGAAGCTCTCATTTCAAAGACGATGAACCCTTTCCTCCCTTCTTCCCTTGTCCCACAGTCTCCCCACACCCCCAGCCTAAATAAAAATTCAGAGGACAATGCATGCATGTGAACTATCTCTTTTAAAAGGCCCCATATTTTCTAGCAGAAGCCCTGTTACACAGGTTTTCTCCAAAACGGTGCCATGCAGTTTGTCTACCACTGGTTCTATGTTTGTCTCCAAGATTCATGTCACTGAACATGCTACTGGCGAGGAATGCAATCAGTTCTCCTTGAGCAACCCTTCACTCTAGATCTCCCTGCCCCAGGTTAATAGTTATCCTTCGCTTTTAGGATCCTCATACTAGTGCAACATGTCCATTGAAATAGATAAATAAAAATAGAAACGATGTAAAAGAACAGAACAAATGTTAACAGTTGGTTGACTAGGCTTGGTTTTGGTTACATGGAAGCTTCCATTGTCTTCCTTTATAGTTTCTAAATTTTCCACATAACACTGACAAAGATTATTGTCTCCTTGACCAAATTCTAGTCAGGTTCCTCTGAGTCCTCTTCCCCAGTAAGCCTTAACCCTGGCCTATGAAGACTGGGACAGCACTAACATAGCTCCTAACAACTCAAGGACACATGCTTAGAATGATCCTACACTCCTTACAGTGCCTGCCTGAGGAAAATCAAGACTTCCAAAAGAATTGACTATTTCAGCCAGCACCTGAAGACGGGGTCCCTGTCTCCCATCCTCTGTTGCAAGAGGGGGGCCTAACTTTAATAGGAAACAGTTAGCAAACCCAGACCAACTACTCTTTGCCCCTTTTTGTAATTTTTACTTCCTTGACTCTACTGAGCCTCCCGTCATTTCCTCCCTTTCCCCCCATTTGTCCTTTAAATTATCCAATAACCTCTGTACAAATCAAAGTTAAAATCAGTTCACGCTGGACTGTTTTTCCCTATTGCAATACTATACTAATGATTAAAATCTTTCCTTACCACTTTAACTGGTGTCCAACTTTGTTTGTTTTGCCAGCACACATTACATTTAAACAACAATTTAAAAAATTAGAATCCATACAAAATACAATGCATGTGATGATTAACTCCAAGTTTTAACTATATGATGCTAGTCCATTTACAAAAGATTTGGGAGAAAATTCTAAAGAGTGTCCACATAAGAAAAGTCCAAACCTTGTAGAGAATTTTTATGATTTCATTTGAGCCAAACTGATGACATGTGCCAGGGGCAAGATCTCAAAGGCTTTGGAAAAGAACAGTTTTGCAGCTTCTTTTATGCATTTGAAATTAAGGAGGGAATTTAAGGAAGATTACATGCAGGTAGAAGAAAGTAAGGCCAGAATTGGATTATAGGATAGTTAACAAGATTATGTGCTCTCTTGAGAGTGGTTATGGCTTATTTCAAAGGTGTGCTAACCTAGTCATACAGAAACAATGGACAGGGCTTGCTTACTGCAAAGATAAACCTTTTACTAACCTGCTACATTTTCTGGGATATGACTTCCCACCATGACCTGTCCAATTAGAATTTATAATCAGATCACCCTGTGTGTGCACTTTCCATAGAAACCCTTTTTTTTCTCATTCACAGAATGAAAGGAAATCAACTAATGAGTTTAGACAAGAAGCAAAATTTGAAGTCTGAGGAAGCATTTTAGCTCAAATGTGTGTTCAAAAACCAGAGATAAGAAAGAAGACAAATAACTTCCAAATAGCTAGAACATAATTTAGAAATAAATAAGAAGCCAATACTTCCAACTTATTTACATAGGTATCATCTTTAAACCCTAGCATATTATCTGGCATAGAGTCAGACTTAATAACTATATTTCTTATGAATAGGGAAATCACAGAGAAGGATTATTATTATATTTTTGGTTCAGTATGACAAAAAAAGAAAAGGAAATTATTGCTTTATCAAATCAGTGCTTTTGGCCTACATGAATATATTTTCTACATGTAGATACAGCATATGTAAAAAATAAACATCTTTCTATATCTTAAAATACATATACACAAGCACAGACACAAAAACAAATTATATAGGCAAGATATATTAAATAAATGTTTTTCCTCAACAAATATGCTGGAATCGAATTGTCTGAATCAAAAGTGAAAGCTTTTTAATGTATATGATAGAAAAAAATGGAGAGATAAAATTGTAGAATATATTTTCATTGATAAAGCATATTTTATGCACTAAAATAAATATTTCAAATATTAAATATGTAGCCCTAATTGGTTTGGCTCAGTGGATAGAGCATTGGCCTTTGGACACAAGGGTCCCAGGTTGGATTCCGGTCAAGGGCATGTACTTTGGTTGTGGATACATCGCCAGTAGGAGGTGTGCAGGAGGCAGCTGATTCAATGTTTCTCTCTCATCAATGTTTCTAACTCTCTATCCCTCTCCCTTTCTCT
>NW_006293953.1:970737-971608 GCF_000327345.1 Myotis davidii
TATTTATGTTGGTTTTCAAACTCCGAGTCTCTTGGCCATAGTTTAATGTGGAGAGTGGCTACAGGGTTTGGACAGGTTCAAGCCTCAGACTGATGAGAGGGCACAGTCCTCTCATGGCCACGTGCAAGTCCCAGCTTGGAGGGCAGGGCCCTCACAGCACAATTATAGCCAACAGCTGTAGTTGTAAGCTTGATCCTATGTAAGTCAGAGCACATGGCCCCATGTGCCTGAGTGATGTACGCTTGATAGAGTTCAGGTGCATGTAGTTGAGTAGGATTGAAACCCAGGAGAATGTTGTAAACATCTTGGTCACACCCTTACTTTGCCTCGTAGCATCTGCTATAAAATAAAGGCATGGCTGTGGGTGTGGTTGCTGTCTCTCAGAGAAGCAGCGTCCCGCTGAGACCCAGCTTTCATTCTCTTGGCTGTATTTTCTAAGCCTTTCAACCGCCCCCACTCAGGTTCAACCCTGGCCATGCTCTGAGAGCAGGTTCCTGCCTCAAACCCCACCCTTACAGAAAACAGCTCTGGTAAACAGCTCCTGCAGGACTGACAACCCCTGCAGGACTGATTTCCTTACGCTTGGTCGCAGTGGTTCTGGAAAGACGTGATGGACACCACCCATGGTTTTTATATAAATATATATATAGAGAGAGAGAGAGAGAGAAAAGAAATAATTTCAGTGATAAAAAGGAAGCAAAAGAAAAAACTGTATAAATTTGTTAAAGCATAGAAAATATAAAGAACTTATATCTTTCAAGGGGAATTATTCAGAAAGTTATCAGAATAATATAATTTTCAAGGAAAGCCTATGAAGATGAATGTGAGACAGAAGACTAGGGTGGGGAACAGGGAGAGACAGCATTCCATG
>NW_006293953.1:971646-979650 GCF_000327345.1 Myotis davidii
AGATGCCATACAGCATTGGCAGGCCATTGATTTCACTTGTTTCCTGAGAGTTGCTGCTATTGTTCTGAACTACCCAAGCTAGGGAATAGTGAAAAGCCATAAACTCTTTTCTCTGTCTTCTCGGGCAACATGTCCTAACCAACTGTGGTTAATAATGATAATCTGCTTCATCAATCAGGACATTAAATTTGCCAGTAAACAGGAAACAAAGGGGAAAGTCATGGTAGGGAGGGTTAATTTATTAACTATCCCATTTATTGTCCCTGGAATACTGTTTTTGTTGTTGTTGTTAACTGTTAATTTTCACCTTCTCTGTCAAGATAGGTCCCGTTAATTGTGAATAATTCCCACAGCCTATGTTTTAAGTGGATTGTGATTAAATTGTGAGACTTCAAGAATATGCTTATAAAATATATAACTCCCCACCATATTTTTCTATATATTTATAGTGCATATTGGAGGGTTGGGGAAATATACAGACTTCAGTTTCAACTTGTAGAGAAGATATTTAGGAGATCCTAATAGCTCTTCATGTCAAAGTTACCTACAATGCTGAAGTACTAGATTCTTCTTAGAAACAAAATTATTCTAGATCTTCCGGTTGAACACCTAGGATGTACTAGTGGTGGTTTCTTTCTGATTAAATTGGTACACTCCTTTTCCTGATTTCAAGCTACCTCTGAGAAATTATCTTAGTATTTTCAAATGATTCCCAACCGGTCTTATGCTTGTGATCTGTGAGCTGTATGGGACTGCTGTAATCCTCAGGTAGCACATATGGAAGACAAAGTCCAGAGATTTTTAAGGTGATTTTTTTTCGGTCGCATAGCAGAGCTGTAACAACACAGAATTTTCATTGTACCCAATGGCAATGATGTTATAGGCTGCAGCTTCCCTCTCTCTTTACTGCTATTTGTTAGATAATTCTATTTGTTAACAGCCAGGTCCTTGCAGACTATTTCTTCTAAAATGACAAAAACAAAACAAACAACCCCTTAGAATAAAGCCAGCTCTTCTCCAAGGAAGCACTGAATACAGATTTGAGGTTCAAATACAGTATAGCTAATTTAATAAAATTCAAATCCCATTTAAAGAGTTTATTTGAAATCCACTCCCTAATAAGAATCTAGGCTCATGGAACCTAGTGAAATTTTAAAAAATAAACCCAAAATTTTAAAAATCACTCTTAAAATTCACAGAAGCTTAGAACATTTTTGCATTATTTCTCTTTGGCCCTTTTAGCTGTAGGATCTCCTGAAAATGTCTTTGCTGGGTGTAACATTTAATTAAACTGTATACTAATACTGCTCTTCGGAATAAAACTAAGTCAGGGATCTGATTCCGCCCCTGCTCTCACTTTATTCCTGACTCAAAGTATTCTTTTAGTTTCCAGGGAAACAAAAGCTAACACAAACATAAAAAATTAATTCTCATTAATCTTTTTCTTTAAATAGTTTTTTATTAATTTCAGAGGGGGAAGGGAGAGGGAGAGAGATAGTAACATCAATGATGAGAGAGAATCATTGATCGGCTGCCTCCTGCACACCCTACACTGGGGATTGAGTTGGAAACCTAGGCATGTGCCCTGACTGGGAATCAAACCATGATCTCCTTTTTCATAGGTCGATGCTCAACCACTGAGCCAGGTCGACTGGGCTCATTAATCTCAATATTCCAGAAAACGTTTTCAAAATTAAAGGAGAACTTTAATATACCTTCATATACCATTTGTTATAGTAATATTATCTTTGCTGCTATATAAGTTCTATATTTCTTCTTAAAAGCATATGCATATTTTGCTAATAAAATATAGTAGGAAAAAAAGTGGTTTGGGAAAATCTCAAGCTCTGTGATCTAAGAAATGCTTGAGTTTTATCAATTGAGCTGAACAAAAGAATCATTTTAATGGAACCCCACAAAGAATTCTTTTGTGATGTAAATAATCCCTACATAAGGCAAAGGTTCGTTCCCCAATCCACATGTATAATCAGCTTTCATTAACTGGAGCGCTCCTGTGCAGTCATAAAGTTATCTTTGTAACGGCTGTCAAGTAAATAAACAAATAGTTCTTTGCTGCAAGTTTAATGCTATCACTTCTGGTCCAAGTGCAGAGGTGCTCACTCGCCACAATAGCTCTGCACCATGTGTCAGACAGGTACACTTCTGGGAAATAACGGTGTCAGAGAGATCAGCCTGGCATGAAGCTATCAGCAAAGAGGCCTCTTTTTGAAAATTGAGAATTACCAAGCAGCAAATGCAGCTGGCTTTCAATTACTGGCTGTAGCTTGGACAGGCAATGTTTTGGTGTGGGCTTTCCTTTTTCCATTTGTATACAGCAAGCAATCACTGTCAGTGTCATCAGCATGGCATCTGAATGACAGTGATGTATGAATACCGAGATGGACACACCAAAGACAGCCATTGTAGGGGTTGTGAGGAAGGGGCAGAGTTTTGAGGGGGCATGAAGCTAAAAGTGACAGGTTTGGGCAAAAGATAGATGGGCGGAATAAGAGAGAGATTGAGAGAGAGACAGAGAGAGCTTAGAGTTCACAATTTAAGAAGAGGTGGCAATGCATTCAGAATAGCCCTAGAGAAACACTGAGTCACCTTGCCTTGACATTATTAAACAGTAAGTTCATACATGTCATTTCCCTGCAGTCTTTACTCACATAAGCTTAAAAAATAATATCATCCAAACAGTGACTACCTGGAAAAAACAGTAACACTGTTTTCAAATAAAAGTCTATATTTTCCTCTTTTGTGTTCTGAATGTTCTATGAATAGTAGAAGTCTTGCCCTGGCCAGGTGGTTGGAGCATCGTCCCATACACAAAAAGGTTATGGGTTTGATTTCTGGTCAGGGCACATGCCAGTGTAGCAGATTCAATCCCCAGTGTGGGGCGAGCAGGAGGCAGGCAATCAATGATTCTCTCTCATCATTGATGTTTCTATCTCTCGGCCTCTACCTTCCTCTCTGAAATCAATAAAAATATATATTTTTTCAAAGAGAAAATAAGAAAGTATTTACCATTTACACTGCCTGTGGCATATTTATTTATTCAAATGTCAAAGTGTAACTTTCCTGTGTATGCAATATTTTGTATATGTAATGCATGAGAAACTTATTTATTGTATCATATATATTAGAAGAATTTCTTCATACTTTTAAGTGACTATATATTTTTAAAGATAGCTTAATATTATAAATATTATTGGCATTACAAAGCAAAATTGCTTTTTTTTTCCTTTCCAAACCTCTTACATTTCCTCTTTTGAACATTGTACTGGTAAGAATTTATCCTGATTCTAAAATGTAGAAATGAGAAATTTATTAAAGCAAGACCATTTCTATCTGATCTGGATATTCAGAAACCATTAAATATTTCTAAGAATTAGGTTATAGATATAACTGTATATATCAGGATTCCACACAACTATGCCTAGAAGAATTCCACTCCTGCAAGTCTCCATCTATATCCTTTGCTGCTCTGCAAATGCAGCCTTAGAGAGTTGATAAAATATACACAACATGGAGCAAAAGTAGGCTTACAGTGGTTTGTACAGAAAATAATGCGAGAATTAATCAATAATAATTCAAAAAGGAACTGTTTTGTGTACTCACAACTGTTAACCTACTTTTGCCAAGCCTTGTATATTCACACATTTCAAATAGGAGGCCCAAGTTTCCCCACAGGGTCGCTTATAACTACTACATAATCACACCTCACGGAGGTCTGGACCTGATCAAGGTTGAGGTGAAGCTTTCAAATTTTACTTAAGGATAAAAAAAAAAGAAAAGAAGAAGAGAGTTTTAAATTATAAAGTGATAAACTAAAATACATGAGGATAAACAGTAAGACATTATCAAGGTTTAGGGAAAAATCTATAATAATAAAAGCATAATATGCTAATTAGACCGGACATCCTTCCTGGATGAAGTCGGGGCTGCAGTTGCCACTGCAGTGAGGGAGGGATCCAGGCAGCTGTGGCTGTGAATGCCTACTCTTGCACGAATTTCCTGCACTGGGCCTCTAGTAAAAAGTAAATAAATGGTCCCATTATTGAAAAATAGTTAAGGCCTAAATCTCACTAGAGAAACTTTTGTGAGCTATTTCATTCCTGATGCTCGAAAGCATTCCCTTGAGAAGGAAGTGGAAGTCAGGTACTGTCAAGCACCATATTGGTAACATCAACATGGATGTCAAACATCAAAGTTTTTAAAATATGAAACAATTGTCTTTTATATTTTGGGTCTTACCTTTGGTATGTATAATGAATTAATCATAATATAATTTCCCTCAATTTATTTTTATGTGAATTACATGGCTAAGCACCTCGTTAAATAATAATTATTTTATAATTTGATGAAGACCATTCATGAAAGCTGATGAATTCTTTGGATCAAATGAGCCACAATTGGGATGGGGATGGGGAGTATGCAATTAAACGCTAACCGTACTTCAGCATACTGAACTGGTGATTCACATTTTTGTGAAAATCAAAATTTTAAAAAAAATTTACTTCTTTTCAGGATGAAATGTGACTCTTATCACCAAGCATTGGTCTTCAAAATTGCATGTTTCAAATCACCTAAGAGAAAGTCTGAACTTTGTAATCAAATAGTGTCATTATATTAATTAAAAAGATACGGCATCATTTGTCTTGTTTTTACAAAATGAAATTATTTTAATTCATACTGAGATTCACTGGTTTTTAAAAAGAAATATTCTTAAACATGCAATTACCCTATTTTTAGAATGCGCAACTAAAGTGAGGGAAGAAACCTTTCCAATTACTCAGGTGAAGAGTAACATCAATTGACGAATAACATCTTAAAACAACAAGAACAATAGCTTACAAGACAACTAGGCAAACTTAATAACTATGTGTGAAGATTTGAAAAGGCATCTAAGAAAGTGGGTTACATACTGGAAGAAGATTCAGAGAAGCAGAAAAACAAATCTTAACACTGCAACAAATTTAGAGCAGAAGAAATTAAGAAAACCAGTAGTCCTGGCATGAAATGAAGTGCATGAAAACACTCTAGACACAAGGATACTATTTTGTCTGTTTATTTTAACCTAAAGATTTCACACCAGGAATTGAATACTGCCTAAAATGGAGAAAACAAAGAATGAACACACACACACACACACACACACACACACACACACTGCACACACACCATGCACAGGCATGCACCAGGAGTCATGTCTGTGCCCTCAGCCAGTGAGCCAGTGGGGAATGGAAGCAGTGGGAAAACTCAGAAGGCTTTTCTTTTATTCTTTTTACCTCTGTTGCTGTTTTAAAATCTATCACTCTGTGTATTGCTTCTATTTTTATATTTTCTTTTCAAGTTCTATTTTCGTGTTTGTGTAAGGTATGATTGCTACTTAAAACGCTGCTTTCGCATCTGACCACTAGGGGGAACCCTCATTGCACGAATTGCTGTCCAGCCAATACAGCAGTGATCTTGACAGAGGGCAGTGACTTAAATTTTACTTTTGGCTAATTTCAATGCAGAATTTGTTCTGCCATTGCTACATTTTTTAACCTCTGACCTGAAAATTTGACATCGCTGCATTCTTTATTTTGAGATGTGAAGCGGCTTCTACTAAGTGTTATTAATATTCAGACACAGTTTCCTGAGAACAGAAATGTGAGCTTAAATAGCTCCTTCCAATTTTGCATAAGATTTCTGTTCTCTTTAGGAAACATACAAACCCTCATGGGTATGCAGCATCAACTATTTCAGTTTCACATAGTTTCTTATATCAGTCTTCTATCAGCTTAAAAATATTCAAAGTTTTTATCACCTAATGAGAACATGTATTATTTAAAATATTCAAGATTTCAATGTAAAAATAAAATGTCAGCCCAAATGCTTTTAAAGTATTGAATTTATTATATTATCACTAGTGAAAAGAAACGATTCTTGTATCTGTTTATCTATTTGCCATTTCAAACAATCTTAGTAATTCAGTTTCATTGAAAAATTATATTACATTTACATTCACAAGTGAAAAACAGCTTCTCACATTCTAGTATGACTTTTAGTTAACAGAATAATAAAATAAGTCAAAAGAAAAGCGTATTACATCTAATGAAACTAATTATAACTATGATAATTGATAAACTCTAGAATTTCTATGTAAGACATGCACCATTCAAAGAAAAATGGAGGAAATTTATATGAAATGCATATGAAAATATTGGTTATTCTATTTGCATGAGGGCAATGAGATTAATTGAACTGTTTCTTATTTAAGCAATTATCAATGAAAAACAGAATCTTTAATACATTCTCTCTCTATAAAAAAAAGCCAGAGACCATAGCGCCATCACGACCATAATGACCTAACGACCGGTCATTATAACACCCACTCCAGCCAGCGAACCAGCCTGATCCGGGCTGGATTGCCCCCAACACCTCCATCAGGGTGGCCAGGTTCCGATCAATCGATCAATCGATCAATCGATTGATCTGTGGCAGCAGCGACTGGCGAGAGGGAGGAAGGCAGACTTCTTGGTCCCTCCCCCACACGCCCCTCAGGCTCCAATCAATCAATCCTTCGGTGGGGGCGGGGGGCGGGAGCAGAACTGGGGACTGGCAAGAGGGAGGAAGGCAGATGCTTGGTCCCTCCCCGCAGCCCACAGGCTCTGATTGGTCAGGGAATGGCTAATGGGGGAATCGGGGTGAGTGGCGCCCTGGGACTGGTGAGCAGGTGGAAGGCAGACCTCTTGGTTCCTCCTCCCGGCCCTCGGGCTCCAATTGATTGGTGGCAGTGGCAGGGTGGAACTGGGGACTGGCGAATGGCCAGAACATGATCCTGATCTCAGGCTAGGCCTAGGGACCCTAACCACGCACAGTTTCATGTGCTGGCTTTCTAGAATTAATATAAAACAACAGATTCAGTCTTTAGTGACAGAATTTGGAGAGCTTCTGAGTTAGTGGACACGGTGTGTCTGGAGAGCTCAGGGAAGGTGCAAGCCCTTTTCCCGTATCTTGCCTTTGCTTACTCTCTTCCAACTGGCCGTTAATCTAGTGAATAAGTGGGTTTCTTAAGTTCTGTGAGCTGCTCTAGCAAATTAATATGCCCCGCAAATCCTTCCATGTAAATTTATGTAGATTTCCTCCATTTTTCTCTAAATAGTGCATGTTTTACATAGAAATTCTAAAGTCTATCAATTATCATATTTATAATTATTCATTCGATGTAATATGCTTTTGACTTATTCAGAAGATGAATGCCTTGATAATTCATTTTCAGCTTTCCTACCTTATTTTAATATATGTATTAGCTACTTTAATTTGCCTTCTCTGTCACTTTTAATTCTCTCCCTCCTCCAACTCCCCCAAATCCTTATACGAGTATAAGGCTTGAACTATCCAAAGAGTAAAAAAAATAATGTGGCTTTCCTACTCCCTTTAATTTTTACATTGGTTTCTAATGTTTTTGCTCTGGCCCAGATTTTATCCATCCTTCTTTTCTTTTATTAAAATTATCTTTGCTTTGAGTCCGTGCCAGTCCCTGGAAAGTAAAGTGACATACTTGCACAGAAAGATTTTTGACTCCATTATCACATTATATCACCACATTTTAAAAGTAGCAATTAGAGGTGATGACAGGATGTTCTACAAAATATATACACCTCACACGAGCATATTAGAGAAAACCCTTGACAAAATGCCATCCATATCCCCACAATGACTCCAGTCTTTGTTTCCGCATGCTAGCCAAAAACAAAAGGGAACACACAGTCAATATTCTGAATCGACATGATTCCATATTGAATAAACCACTTATTTTAGCAAATATTATTTTAGTTACAAGTAACAAAAACCCATTTGAAAATAATTATATTAAAAAAGAGGAAATATGGGGATATGTCACCGATTTCAACAGCAAGAGGTCTTCCCAGGGTCTGTGGCCAGGTACTAGAAAGCCACCAGGAATTGAGGGAACTGGTCTTTCCCCCACTCAAAGCAGCTCATCACTTATCT
>NW_006293953.1:979749-991831 GCF_000327345.1 Myotis davidii
TCTTACTTATCTGTGTTTGTATATGCTTCATTATCTTTCTGAGGAACCGTTTTCTCTGCTTCCCCTTGCCACATAATAATTTTACAGGTCTAGTTTTCATTAAGTGGTCACTGTTCACTCATAAACCTGTCAGAGAAAAATTGCACTGGGAAAATTTACCAAGCAAAGAAGATTTTGTTGGACTATTGTAGTAAGGGGGAGAGCTTGACCTCAACTCTGTGAAACAAAGGTAGATTGAAGTGCTGGGCGAGCCAGTGAAACTGTCCTGGAGGATGTTAGTGGGGAGGTTGATTAATAGGATGAGCATCTTGAGTTATTCCTGAATTTACAAACATTTTTCTCTGTGACTAGGCTGTGCTTGCTGACTGGCATCCACGCAAGTTAGGGCCCTAACTTTAAAGAAACTGGGATATACGGGAGGCATCTTTCAAATGAATTACTCTCGGGTCCTTGAAAAAAATCTTTCCTGGGTTATAGACCGTCAGGAGGCTTGGAGAAGGCATACCTACATTTCAAAGGGGCATAAAAATCATTTTCAATTACAAGCTTTCCAAAGTAAGTGCACTAAGGAAAAAGAAGCCCGTGGCCTGTCATCAGAAGAAATGTGTCCAATGGTTAGTCAAGCTGAGGAGAACATTAAGGTCTTCTTGCTCAAAACCAAAGTCGCAAGCATCTTTCAATCAGGATTCTAGATCCTTGGGTGAGTAAAATTGATTGGATCAGGAGAGGGTAAATGTCTGGCCCAGGTCCCATCAGAACTCGCTTTTTAAGTAGTATACCCTGGCCTCAGGGAAGGGCACTTCTCAGAGGCCTGGGGGAGAGCTGTGCAGGTCTGCAAAGGTAGATACTGTGAACATTTGCTGCACTATTACCCTGAAATGATTGTCTAATATTTTGCAAGCTTAAAACATTAAAGTTATCTCTCCCAATAAGCTTGGTGCCAGTCACATTTAATTTGCTCAATGCAACGTAGATGGAATGAATAAATTAGAGTAGCTTTCTTATTGAAGAAGCACTGCAACCTTTCTGTTTCCTTATTTTTTAATTTTTTAAATATATTTTTATTGATTCAGAGAGAGAGAGAGAGAAAGAGAGAGAGAGAGAGCAACATCAATGATGAGAACAAATCATTAATTGGCTGCCTCCTGCACGCCCCCTTCTGGGGATCGAGCCCAAAACCTGGGCATGTTCTGTTGACCGGAATTGAACCCTGGACCTTCAGTGTGAAGGCCAACGCTCTATCCACTGAGCCAAACCGGCCAGGATCTGTTTTCTTATTGAAGAAGTAATGTTCTTCTTCTGAAAAAGAAAATAGAAAAAAAATGTACAAAAAAATAAGAAAAAATAAAAACCTGTCTCTAGAAGTAAGATTTATTTCCAGATATTTGTACATTTTATTCACAACTCAATATACAATGGCTGATTTTTTTTTTGGTATTTTGCTCTAATAAATATAAACATTATGAAGTCTAAGGGGGCAAGACAGCCATCAATCGTAGGACAGATGCTGAAAGCTCCTTCTATTGTTTCTCAGCTGGTGCCCTTTACTGAGGGATATCTCCTGTGGTACTCACTGGCAGAAGCAGAGAAAAACATTTTATTTTATGGAAGAAATTAGATGCACATCTGTTCCAGAAATTCTATGTTTATTCACATAGACCATGTGAATTTAAAAACTCTAACCCTTTGAGAAAGCATGGAGGGACCTGGAGAGTATTATGCTAAGCAAAATAAGCCAGTCAGAGAATGACAAGTGTCACATGATCTCACTTATATGTGGAATCTAATAAATAAAATAAACTGACTAACAAAAAGGATCCAGAGACATAGAAGCATGGAACAGACAGATGTGTTTCAGAGTGGGTGGGGAATCAGGAAGAGATTAACCAATGAACTTATATACATATATGCATTGCCCATGGACAGACAATAGTGCAGGGAAGACCTGGGGATGCGATGGGAGTGGGAGGGGGAGAGGGGTCAATGGGAGAAAAAAAGGGGACATCTGTAATACTTTCAACAATAAAGATACAGTTTTAAAAATAGCTTGTATACAACAGGAGGTTTTAAGTCACATCAACATAGGGATTTAGCCCTCTTTCACTCGGGTTCACTCTAAACAAAGCCTTTTGTCCCAACTGGTTTGACTCAGTGGATAGAGCGTTGGCCTGCAGAATCAAGGGTCCTAGGTTGGATTCTAGTCAAGGGCATGTACATTGGTTGTGGGCACATCCCCCGTAGGAGTGTGCAGGAGGCAGCTCATCGATGTTTCTGACTCTCTATCCCTGTCCCTTCCTCTCTGTAAAAAAGCAATAAAATATATTTTAAAAAATAAAAATAAACACAGCCATTCATTCCTCCAGTAGTTAAAAACC
Source organism: Myotis davidii (assembly GCF_000327345.1). Lineage (NCBI taxonomy): Eukaryota > Metazoa > Chordata > Mammalia > Chiroptera > Vespertilionidae > Myotis > Myotis davidii. Next base: position 982,125 of record NW_006293953.1, read on the forward strand.
TGTGGTTCTCTCTGTTATAACCAACCTAAGAAAAGTTGTTATAATTAATTTGTTTTTCTGTGTCTATTTAACATGTGTTTTAAAAAATGGTTTTCCACATCTACATCACTAGCATTGAGCTTTGTGGATCTTCAATAAGTAATTGCAGAGTGAGTACATAGTATATGCATGAAAATAGAAAAAAAATGAAATCCCTGAGATTCTTAAACCCAGATATCATTATTCTTGAACATATAGAATTAGTCTGAGGATGAAACCTGATTGTCTTCCTTTTATTAAGAATTAAATAAAATTAAATTAAATATTGTTAAATAACCATAAACATGCACACAAAGAGGAACTCACATAGATGCAAATTGTCTGTAAACTATTCATTGCCTCAAGCTGATTGGACTTTAGGAAGTAAGATTCTAGATAAAAGATATTATATAAATATTTAATGCAAAATTTAAAAAAGTAAAAAGAACTAAATTTATAGGCCTATATAATTTTTTAAATGCACAAGAGAGATTACATATCCTTTTTTGTGCAGCTGTTGTCTTTGTTGCTAGATTCCTGCCCCCTTTCCTTTTTCATCCCCATGTCACCCTAGACATGGAAATTGTTTTAACAGATGGCTTATATTTTTATTTCTATTTCCAGAGAAGGGTGTTCTTCTATCTATGAGTTATTAAGGGAAGATCATCCTCCTCTCTGCTTCTCTAGAACAGTTTCCCATCTAGGTATTATACTCCCCGCCATGGACTGTCTCTTCATTGAAACACAGTTCTCCATTCTCCTCTTCTTCTTCCCCCTTCTCTTCCTCCTCCTCCTCCTTCTCCTGTTTCTCCTCCTCCTTCTTCTCCTTTTTCACTCTCTATACTTACATCTCAGATTTTACTGGCATCAGCCATTATTATTGTTCCACGGGAGGGCAGGGTGTTTCAATTATTTTCTCACAGCCTCAGTTCTACTACCTTTTGAAAATACTAATACTATGATTTAGGTGGAAGAAGAGTTGCCTTTTTTTCTCTCATTTCTGATTTAAAATCCTCAGTTTTTGGCCAGCGGGCATGGCTCAGTGGTTGAGCATCAACCTATGAACCAGGAGGTCATGGTTCAATTCCTGATCGGGGCACATGCAGGGGTTGCAGGCTTGATCCCCAGTAGGGGGTGTGCAGGAGGCAGCCTATCAATGATTCTCTCTCATGACTGATGTTTCTATCTCTCTGTCCCTCTCCCCTCCTCTCTGAAATCATTAAAACATATTTTTAAAAATCTTCATTTTCTCCCCTGTATATTTAAGACTCCTCATGCAATCCTATTCAAATTTCTCCAACTGTTGGACTTCCAGTTACAGTTGTGATGTACTTCTTACTTCTGAACTGCAGGTTAGGACTGTGTCTTGTTCACCTTTTATCTCTAACTCCTGTTTTAATGATTCACACATCAAGAATCTCAATGAATGCTTGTTAAATGAATGAGCCGATGAAACATCCAGATTTATCATGCAACTGTCAATGCATATGAAAAATTAGTTATTTTTTGACTCAGAAGAAACTCTAACCTCTTTTTTTTGTTTTTCTAAATATATGACTGTACATAAAATAAATATAAATTTAATTAAATGTTAAGTAACTATAGATCATGACCATGGATAAGATAAATAAATCAAGGACCACAGTTTTCAGGAAAAACAATTTTGACCATGCTTCAAAACAAGGCTTTAAAATAACTTGGTTTATTTAATGATAATTAGAAATGTTATTTGAAATCATACTACAAATTCTTGAATAATTCAAAATGATTAAATAAATAAACTATTAATAAAAGAAGGAATTGGCTACATACGGAGATATCAGTGATATAATAAAGTTAACTTTTCTAATATACCAGCGTCTTGCCCATAACTAATTCCTCTACTCCATAGGCCTTTCTTTCTATACTTGAGCTCTATATGTCCCCCTCTGCACTTTATTGCATACAGAATGAAATAATCAATGAGAAATCAAACTGTCCTTTTACAGCGATTAGAATCACTTATCCATTCACAAATTATTTACTAAATACTTAATATCTTAATACTTAGATCTAAAAAAACAGGCCTTTAAAAATTATATGAAGTGCATTAGTAAAGTATTTTTTAGTAAAGTATTTTTTAATTCTAAAATGAACTTTAACACTATTTTATTTTTAGTGTCTAGTTTCTTGGTTCCTTGCAACTCATGGTCTTTTTGAGATCAGTAAGTTCTCATTCTCTCTGGTTATGGAACTTAGTGCATTTTTTTAAAATATGTCTTTTAGTTGATATTGTTGTTAATTAATGGCAAAAACATTACTTGAGGATGTGAGTGTGTTACTTTTAATGAAGTGTTTAAATAAATGAGTATGAGCATCAGTAAAGATTTTAAGCCATAACATTATAAGCCTGGCATCAGAGGCTCTTGACAGAGGTGAACACTGAGAATCTATTAGATAATGAGATATGAGAAGGTCTCCTCATAATTGAAAGTGGTCCCTGGGTTCTTCAGATGTCACATGGCATTATACTTGTGACTACTTTAAAAGCCATTTTTTTTTTCAGTCTCTTTGTGAAAAATCTTGCTTTATTTGCTAACCTTTGAACATTACTGCCTGGAGTGGAGAACAATTAGATTCATTAATTTGTTTTCCTTCTCTTGATTTAATACACCCTCAGTAATAGAGCTCACTAACAATTGTAGTCTTGACTTTACTGCTTATTAGTAAATTATACTTTCAACTGAATATTAAATTATCACCAAATAATGTGAATAAAGAGAGAGCATTTCAAAGCTAGAAGAAAAACAAACCTACTTTTGGCACGTAACTTTCAGAGGCACAGGATTTTATGTACTCAGAAACACAAAGCCCTGTGCCATAATGCGCTCATTGTAGTATTGCTAAGTTAAAATAGCTTGTATACCACTCACATAAATTACCTCAAAGTGGATTAAAGACTTAAATGTAAGACCTGAAACCATGAAACTCCTACTAGAAAACTGGAATGAAATTCCTTGACATGGGTCTTGGTAATGATTTCTTGGAAATGACACATAAAACACAAGCAATAAAATTAAACAAAAAATAAACAAGTGAGACCACATTAAACTAAAAAGCTTCTGTGCAGCAGAAGAAACAATCAACAAAGTGAAAGACTATCGATGGAGTGGTATTTGGTAACTATGTATCTGATAAGGAGGTAATACCCAGAATATATAAAGAACCCTTAAAAGTCAACAGCAAAACCCAAATAACCCAATTAAAAAAAATAGGCAAAGGATCTGAATTTCTCCAAGAAAGGTATACTAATGGCCAACAGGTTTGTGAAAAGATGCTCAACCTCACTAGGATATACAGGAACGTTGTTGAGAGAGGAACCCTAAGAATTCTTATTGTAATAACGATTGTTTTCTTTCTTTTCTTTCTATAGTATCTATACAAGAAGATGAATGTTAGCTGAATCAATTATGGTAATCATTTCCCAATATATCTAAATCAAACCATCATGCTGTACACCCTATACAGTAATTCATGTTTTCATCAATAAAACTGGAAAAAAAATTCTGGCACAAAGTAAAAAAAAAAAATAATAATAATAATACCTTGTATAAAAAGAGAGAAGTTTTCTTGAGTATAAATTATTCGATGATTCTGTCATCACCTGGGGAGGGATACTTCATATAGTCAATGGCTATGGATGAGTACTGAGTCTCCTAACAAATTAAATTTGACCCGAAAGGGTCTTGGTTGAAAGACTTCCCGTTTACTTTAGTGGATAGCTAGTTTTTAAACCTAACATCCTGCTTTAAATACTAAAAATGTTAGATTAAAAAACACATATCTAAAGATACCCCCCAAAAGAGCAAAAAACATGCAGACTGAGTTTTAGCTCAAAATATAACTAGAGAAGTGGAGTAACACATAGAAAAGTCACTTTTATTCTGAAAACATCCATCTTTACATTATACATTTGAGAGCTAGAGAGCCAAGCTCATAACCTAGTATCCAAGCAAGATAGGTGATGATCTGGGAGTCCTCTTCTCCTTTCATAGGAAAACTCGGAACGTTGCACCTTTGGGGGTAATGGCGGAAAACCAGACTTATTTTCCATATTCTGCCTGTAATCCTAAAAACCTTCTGTACATGCTGCTGAGCTTCCATATACAATGGGTTCCAAAAATGCATACACACTTTGAATAATTATAAAGGCAGTGTTTATTAAAATACATTCTATTTTCAAAATGTAATAGGATCAGCTATTAAAGTGTGTATACATTTTTTTTTTGGGGGGGGGGGATACCTGTAGAATAGGATGGAAAGGGAAGAAAAGTGGACAAAGAAAAGCCTTCCTCACACCTCAACCAACCTTCCCATGGGTTGGTCACACAGGTACACATGAAGTAGGTGGGCCAGGGACTCTCATAGCTTCAAATTCATTTGAATTTATTCCATCTGCTGAAATATCATTTTTAAGCAAAGACTAATAAACAGTTGAATATCTGTAAGTACAACAGAGAAAAACAACTTGACTATGAAGCAGAAACAGTTATAATAAGAAGATAGTAGCATTTGACCCTCACAGACTTAAAACAATGGATGTTTAAAAAATTGATTTTTGTTCTCTCTCTCTCTCTCTCTCTCTCTCTCTCTCTCTCTCTCTCTCATTAATCCTCACTCCAGGAAATTTTCCCATTGATTTCTAGGGAGAATGGAAGAGAGAAGGAAAGACAGAGAGAAACATCATCGATGTAAGAGGAACACGTCAAATGGTTGCCTTCTGCACGAGCCCTGACCAGGGCCCAGGCCAGAGAGGAGCCTGCAACCAAAGGTGCCCTTGACCGTAATTGAACTCGGGACCCTTTGGTCCACAGGTCTATGCTCTATCCATTGAGCAAAACCGGCTAGGGCAATTTTGTCCTCTCTTTGAAAAGTAGGTGACAAACTTCAACATTATCTGAGACCATGAATGTATAAAGATTATACAGTAAGATTGAACAATAACCCAATAATTTCCAAATAGGAACACAAGACTACACTGAGAAAATTCAGGAGAGCGCCTCAGCACCAGCTAAGCCTGGATACAAATCCATCTGTCTCACTGATCTCGACCAAAATTGTTGGCAAAATTTCAAAAGCAACTACATGAGGACGCAAGAGTAAAGAACAGTGGAGCTTTCTGGGAGAGAAAACAAAATGTGAAGAACAAACTACACTGTGGGGAGATTCCTCTTCATTTGCTTTTTTCTTCTTTATTTTTTGGCTTTGTCCCTGGTTGTCCCTGGTAACAAATCAGGCACAGACAACAAAAACTCCAAGAAAAATCTTTTCTTTCTGGCTAGAGGCCTGGGGAGAGAGTCCCTGAGAGCTGGACAGTCTGAGGGAGAACCGTGTTTTATTATTAGTTTTTCATCTTTTCTGTCTTTTTCTCTCCCAGCTGGTGAAAAATCCAAAAACAAAGCAAAACAAACAAAAACATTTTACTCACAAACCGTGAAAATGAGCTCTGGTACCTGCCAAGTGTGGGGAAATCCCTGATTGAAGAGAGCTGGAGAGGAGCCTCTCACATTCGGTGCGGCCTAATACAGTGCCAGGTTCCCACATGAGCTGTGCACCCATGTAAGAAAACAGACACGTCGCACAGGCTACCAGACGGAAAGGACCACAGAGAGCACCAGCTTTCTTTCTTTTTTTTTTTTAATCCTCACCCCAGGATATTTTTTCCATTGATTTTTAGAAAGAGTGGAAGGGAGAGAGAGAGAGAAAGAGAGAGAGACAGAGAGTAACACCCTTGTGAGAGACACATTGATTGGTTGTCTCCCGCACATTCCCCTGGAGCCTGCAACCACAAGGGATGTGCCCATGACAAGAATTGAACCCAGGACTCTTAAGTCACCAGGCCGACGCTCTATCCACTGAGCCAAACTGGCTAGGGCCCAGCTTTTTATTTATTTACTTCTTTAATTACTGTTCTCTTACACATAATTTTCTTTGGATATTTTAAAGACTTATCTCCCTACCTTTTGTTTTCAGCAATTTGATTCTGATATGCTTCAATGTGGCTTTGTAAAAAATTATTCTGCTTGCAATTCGCTGAGCTTCTCAGACCAGTTAATACCTTTCATCAACTTGGGGGCAAATTCTTGGCCATTATGTTTTCAATTACTCTGCTTTCATTCCTGTCCTGGGATTCCAATGGCATGTGTGTTTGATCATTTAAACTGGACCTACAAGTGTCTGCCCCTACTGCTTTTTTTTTTTAACTTCTTTTCTTCCTCTCTGTTCAGTTTGAGCGATTTCCATTGACTTGTCAGTCAGACCTCGCCTCTGCTTTGTCATGTCTGCAGGGTTGAAATCCTGATGTCCGTCTGGGCCTGAGCTGAGTGCTCTCAGCTATTCTCAGATCCTTGTCTCCTCACCACCTCTTCAGCAAACACGCTTAAAGAATGTCTTCATTATCTATAATTTATTAGCCATGGAAATAGTCAGAGTAGCAGCAGCAACAACAACGAAAACATTGACACAGCAATGATTTTTGCTTTTGGTCTTCAATTCCCAACATGCTAAATAAAACACTCATGCAAATTCTTACATTTCATTATGCATCAAAACATCCAGGAGAAATGTCTCTAGTGCCTTAATGAACGAACAGGCCTGGAATTAGTAGGCTGATGTCAATATCATACCCGTTTAAAAAAATTGATATCTGAAGTCTTTGACTACTTTTCAAAATTAAAACTCATTCCTCAGTTTAACAACATCCCCAGAAGAGTGATCAGGTTGCCTCATGTATTTAAAAAGTGCTGACATCAATAATATATGAAAAGAACTGCCTGGTGAGACCAGGTGGGGAGTGGGAGGAAACAAATGAGCAAAATGCACTTTAAAGATCCTATCATTCTTAGCATCCTCACGGCTACCTCTCATCTCAGTCAACCCCCCAAGCTAAGGGCGATGCTTTGAAGGGAGCAGGGGAGAGGATGCATCCTTCTCAGAGGTGGTTTTTTTGTGAGACTAGAAAGCATAACAAGTTGGGAAGGAAAACATATCCCAAAACTCTTGAACACTCATATTAAGGCCATGAACAATTTATGTGGCAAGGATTTTTTTTTGAAATTTAATTTTAGTTGTTTATTAAACTTCTAGCTGTGACAACGTCCTATATAATAAAGAGCTAATATGCAAATGCTCATCACGCCCTCATGCTGTCATGCTGTAATGGCTCAGACACTCAACACTGAGGAGAGAGGTATAGGGACCAGCAAGGCACAAATGAGCTTGCAAGAGAGAAATGGGGACCAGCCAGGCACAGATGAGCTTGCGAGAGAGGAATGGGTTCCAGCCAGGCTGAGGCCCGGGAGAGGGACAAGCCACCTGCCCGGGGGTCCTGGGCACCAGTGACTGCATCTGCACCTGCAGCCCGGGAGAGGGACAAGCTGCCCACCCCATGGCCCTGGGAGCCAGTGCCTATGGCTGTGGCCCAGGAGAGGGACACGATGCCCACTTCACGGTCCCAAGTGCTAGCGCTTGTGGCTGCACCCCAGGAGAGGGACCAGTTGCCTGTCCCATGGTCCCGGGTACCTGGGGCTGCAGCCAGTCTGGGCAAAGCCAGCCCGGGTTCTGGGTGCCTGTGGCCAGCCAGAGGGAGGGAAACCCATGTCCCGGGGTGCCTGTGACTGGCCAAACAAGGGAATCCTGGGTCCCAGGTGCAGGGCAAGGCAGAGGCAGTTAGAGATGATCAGGGCAGCAAGGGAGCAGTTAGGGGCAATCAGGACAGTAGGGGAGCAGTTAGGGGCGATCAGGCAGGCAGGCGGGTGAGTGGTTAGGAGCCAGCAGTCCTAGATTGCAAGGGGCAGTTGGACATCTCCTGAGGGGTCCCACATTAGAGAGGGTACAGGCCAGAATGAGGGACACCCCCCCCCCGCTTCCATGCACGAATTGCATGCACCAGGCCTCTGGTCCTATATAATAAAAGCCCAACAACTGAATGGCAGAACAACCAGAATGACTGCTCGATCAGTCGCTATGAAACGCATTGACCACCAGGAAGCAGACACTCAATGCAGTGGGAGCCCCGCTTAGTTTATCGGGATGAGCGGCTGCTCCTTCTGTGAACCCTGGGCCAATGGGCAGGAACCCGGGCTGCAATCCTCGCCTCTTTGCCCCAGGCTCCTCCTCCTTGCTCCCTGCTGCCTTCTCCCGACACCTACAGGCTGCACAGCACTGCTGTCAGGTCATAGAGCTGACCCAGGAGGCTGGGAGGCAGGTTCATTGCTGCCGCAAGACTGAGGCCTACTCTGCCTTCTCTCAGTGCTACTGTCTCTGGGCCCAGCCCTGACTGCCTTCCTTGGAGAGGCAAGTGCTCCAGCTCCACAGGAGATGCCAGACCAGGGAGCAGCTACTCAGAGGGCAGGTCCACAGCTGCTCAGCTGACCGGGATGAGCATCCCTCCCACAGCAGGCCAATCCCCGCAGGCCATGCCCCCTATCAGTGCATGAATCCTGTGCACCAGGCCTCTAGTTAGTTAATAAGATTATATAGATTTCAAGTGTACATTTCTACACTTGAATATGCGAAATGAGTTTGTATATTGTGTCCATTACCCACAGTTCTTTTTTTTTTCACTTCCTTCTTCATATGTGAAGACATCCATTTGGTTATTCAACACAAACATCAAAAATTAATTAAACAACTACTATATGTCAGTTACAGGCTAGGCACTGTGGTGCACTGGTGAACAAAAGTGACAGAAATCTCTGGCCTTTAAAGCTCCCATCCTAGAATTTCAAATATTTTCATAAGAAATGTTTGAAAAATAAATTGTTTTCAGTTCATGAAGTTTTTAACTTTCTAAATCTACAAAGTTTGAAGAACAGTAAGAGATGGCCATTAATCTGAAGTAGAATTGACATATTTCTCATGATGAATCCTCCTATCAAAAAATGTGAAATATCTTTTCATGTATTCAGTTCTATTTTGAGACATTTAGGAATCTTAATATTTTCATCATACAATATTTTCAAAATCCATGTAAATTTTGTGTGAGCCATTTTTTTATTTTATTGATATTATAAATAGGTCTTTTAATTTTACCTTGTCACTTTTTAAATATAAGAAATGCTTATAGATTACTATTTATAAACTCTATTATCCTATTACTTTGCTAATTCTGTTATCATTTGCAGTTTACTAATGGGTCTTTTGGACATTTCAATCACAGCATCTGCAAATAGATATAGCTTTTCTTCTTCCTTTATATTTCTTTTTTTTAAAATATATTTTATTGATATTTTACAGAGAGGAAGAGAGAGAGAGATAGAGAGTCAGAAACATCGATGAGAGAGAAACATCGATCAGCTGCCTCCTGCACATCCTCCACTGGGGAAGTGCCCACAACCCAGGTACATGCCCTTGACCGGAATCGAACCCGGGACCTTTCAGTCCGCAGGCCGATGCTCTATCCACAGAGCCAAACCGGTTTCGGCTTCCTTTATATTTCTTAAGCTTATGATTTCTTTTATTTAACTGGTTACAGTGACTACATGTTCAATAGTAGAAATAATAATTTCTAATTTTTTATTTTTCTAATTTTTAATATTTTTGAGGAAATTCTATAACGTTTTCTAGAGTGGCTGCCTCAGTTTTCAAAGGTGAAGGGATTTAGAAGTACAAATTGGTAGCTACAAAATAGTCAGGATGTAAAGTACAGT
>NW_006293953.1:992005-1011200 GCF_000327345.1 Myotis davidii
AGCAACCATTACAACTGGTTGATTGGTCACTATGACATGCACTGATCACCAGGGGGCAGACTCTCAACACAGGAACTGCCCCCTGGTGGTCAGTGCACTTCTTCAGCCAACCTCCTGTGGTCCCTCCCACCCCGCTGGCCAGCCCTGATCACCTGCCAGGCCGAGGGATCCCACCCATGCACGAATTCATGCACTGGGCCTTTAATAGTCACTAATGTAATAACTACACAAAGTGCCATGTGGGTACTAGAAATATCGGGGTTAATACTCTATAAAGTATATGACTAATTACTATCTGTACACTTGAAACTAATATAAAATAATATTGAATGTCAGGTATAATTGAAAAAGAAATTTAATAGTAGGAGCAAGAGTGTGTATCTTTTTCTTTCTCTTAACGTTAGGAGGAATGCTTCTAGTAAGTATCAAATAAAATGCTGATTTTTATACTGTTTATTTTAAAATCTATTTTAGAATTTTCTATTTAGTCTTAATAATATTGGTCTACTTTTATTTTTGTCAAAAATCTTGTTAACAATAACAGCTATGATAGTATTCTTTCTGGATATATTGATATAATGAATTATATTAATAGTTGCCTTCATTGAAACATACTTACATTCTTGAAAGGAATCCCACTGGGGCATAATGTATTTTGTTGTTGTTGTTCCTTGTGGTATACTACTTGCTAAACTGTATTTAAGATTTTTGTTTTGATATTCATAACTAAATAGATTTTTAGTTTTTAAAAATAAATCTTTATTGGAATTTGATAACAATGTTATGTTCACTTCATAAAAGAAATGTTTAAAGTTTTTCAAACTCCTTTAGGGATCAATCTTACTGAATTATCCTTGTAAATTTAGAGGAATCCCTCTGTGAAAAAAATGGAGGCTCAGGACATTCTCTGATTTGGTTTGTATTGGAGAGGGAATGTAGCTCATTTACACATTTATGCAATTCAAGGTCAATATTACTCTAGATTTTTCTCTCTTAGTTGGCGATTTAAATTTTCTTGTTAACAGTAACTTATGTATCTTTTACCCTCACACACAACTATCTTAAACTTCTGTTTCCCTTAACCCAGTGTTCTTGCTATGCTCCATTTGAATTCTATTTTCAGTATATCCTCTCATGAGTAGTACCTGAAGCATACTTCAGAGGTTCAGAAGAACCTAGACCTGTAGTCAGCAAACTGTGGCTCGCAAGCCACATGCGGCTCTTTGGCCCCTTGAGTGTGGCTCTTCCACAAAATATCACGTGCGGGCACGCACGTATATTGAGGTTGAAACTTCATGGCCCATGCGCAGAAGTCGGTATTTTGTGGAAGAGCCACACTCAAGGGACCAAAGAGCGGCATGTGGCTCTCGAGCAGCGGTTTGCCGAGCCGCAGTTTGCCGATCACTGACCTAGACCAACACAATCCTGTAAATCCTCCTATATATTCTTCTATATCCACAAATGGGTATATACAGTAGGTCCTCAGGTTAAGTTGGACATACATTCTTACAGTGCGGCCTAACACAATTTTCACTGTAAGTCGGAACCCACCTACATAAGCACCTACGTCACTCACATGGAGCACACACACAGCAGTAATGAAGTGAAACAGTAAAAAAAGTTTAAAAGAAAGATAACAATTCCTGACCTTTACGTGTGGTAAATAAATAATAAAATACATAAAGCACATATGTACATACAGCAAAATGATGGAACATTTTTTTTTTATACATAAATGGGAGATGGCGATGTAACCATGAAATGACGTACATTGAGTCCGACGTAACCCAAGGACTATCTGTTTATGACTCACCATCAATTTAGAACCTGTAGGATTTTCTTAGTTTCGCTGACTTTTGTGCCACTCACCCAGGTTTCTATTCATGATGGGTAGAAAAGTCCATTTTTCTGGGGTATGAGAATCTGTGGTATTATTTCAGTTTATAGGGTCCTTCAAGAACATTCTTTTTTGTTTGTTTTTGTTAATTCTCACCTGAGGATATTTTACCCATTGATTTTTAGAGAGAGTGGAAGGGAGGGGGAAAGACAGAGAGAGAAACACTGATGTGAGAGATACACATACACTGGTTGCTTCCCACATGTGCCCCAACCTGGGCTGGAGGGGGCAAGCCTGGAACTGAGGTATTTGCCCTTCACTGGAATCGAACTCTGGACCCTTCAGTCCATACGCCAATGCTCTATCTACTGAGCTAAGCCAGCCAGTGCAAGAATGTCCTTTCACTGTCCTCTGACTCCCACTAGGTGACTCTTGATCTCAGGACAATCATCCTGCCCATGTCCTGAACTTCATTAATTGTTATTGAGAGTTTCAAGTCATTTCTTTTGCTGCCCTAGTTGGCTTGTTTCGTTTTCTGGCAATTCAAAAACTATGCTTTTGCCCTCATCATGCATCTGGAAGGCTTATAAGTAGGAAGAAATCAGGAGGATGCCATGGTGATGACTTTTGGAGAGAGTAACAGAACTGTGAAGTCAGTGAAATAACGTCTCTCACCTCAGTGTGTCTGAGAAATGAATGAGCAAAGGTGAGCACAAGAATGCCCTAGTCACTGAGAAAAAGAGACACAAACATGTCTGAACTATTGAGAGCTATGGACACAAAGGGAAAGGAATGACTGGGGTGGTCCTCTTCAGATATGAAGTTTCCCCAAGGATGAAAGTATCAGCATGTTCATTCTCTAATAATCATGGAGACTGACCTTATTATTGGGCCAGTGTTTTTGTACCATGATCTAAGTCACATAATAACACAGATTCATTTTTTTTCCCCTAATTTCATTAAGGTCTTTGGGACTGCCTAATAGCATTAGTTGGAAAACGGTTTCTTTTCAGTCCAAGTAGGGTTTTGCATTTAAAGATTTTGCTTGAAGATTCCTGAGTGTATCTGTCAATAGCTGGTTCATTGACTGAGAGGGAAAGCTAATTTTTCACAGATTTGGCCTGCATGCTGATTTTATTTGCCAGCCCTTGATAACTGGTTCAATTTTTCACTATTTTGATCTCTTTTCATTTTATCTCATCTACCAGAGAGCTGCTACGAAATTTCCCAGAATATTTTGTGTATTTTTCATTCAATGAACCTTTCTATCTCCTACAGGTCTAATAGGAGATTACGCACACATGTTTTGTTGTACTTTGTGAAACTGTTCAGAGAGAAAATTTCTATACAATAAATTCTTTCTCTTCCTACTTGCTTGTGGAAATATCCCTGGAAAGGAAATTTGTGGAGAAGAGAATGGAAAAGGCAGAAGTAGCAACTTCCCCATGATCTTGCACATGTGTCCTCTTATCCTCCTGACAAAGTGACTGGAACCAAGTTATAATTATTACTGCACTCTTAGTGACCTTAATATGTCTTAGCATGATGTCGGTGCCTGACATTAGCTCAGCAGTTCTCAACCTGTGGGTCGCGACCCCTTTGGCGGTCGAACGACCCTTCACAGGGGTCGCCTAAGACCATCCTGCATATCAGATATTATTTACATTATGATTCATAACAGTAGCGACATTACAGTTATGATGTAGCAACGAAAATAATGTTAAGGTTGGGTCACAACATGAGGAACTGTATTTAAAGGGCCAGAAGGTTCAGAACCACTGCATTAGCTCATCTACTGCATAGAAAAGCTCTGGTCAAAAGCAGAGCAATATAAATGACAAAAAAAAAAAAATCGGAAATAAAGTTCAAATGTTATTTCTGGAATGGTAGATAGATTCTCATACAGAACTATAAAAAGAGCCCAGTGCACAAATTGAGGGCTAAACTCTCTTTGAGCTTGATGGCCATGTTCCAAATGATCTCCTAAATTCAGAGTGGGTCACAGCCAGAAGCCTTACATGTTCTCAAGCATTCCAATTTTAATCATGAGCTAGTTTAGCTGGAAGTCAGATTCTTCCCAAGTTCACTAGAACAGAGACTTCTTGGCTACAATTTTAGACATTCTGGCCAACACTAAAGCTAAGTAGGTAAGGTTATATTTTTTTTCCCCTATGGCTAGATTACAGTCTTTTCACTTTAATGTTTCAAACTGATGATTAAAATCATATGACTGAAAAAAATGAAATCATATGGCTGATATTAAAAATAAATTGAGGTATTTTTCCTGATTGTTTCATAATATACTATTTTTTTCAGGGAGTTCTATAGTAAACAACTAAATAAAGTATATGAGCCATCTTAGTTTTTTGATTAATTTTGTTTCAATGGAATTATTAGAGATTATTTTCAAGGGGGAATATTACTACTAGGATGAATGAAAACATCATATCCATATATAAAATATTTTATTCATATCATAATTTTCCCCTTATATACATTACAAAAACTACTTTTATGTTTGATGGAAATTTATTCATTTTTTAAGAAAAAATGTTGAAATTTTAATTATCACAAATAATCACTTAAAGCTATTTAGTACATGGTCCTATAATCTTTATCAGATAAAATGTGCCAGCACTTCACTTTTTTGGCTTTGCAATGTAAGCACCAGCTATATCAGTTTTTTTAAAATCATGTGCTTTTTAGGTATTAATTTTGAAATGTTACATACTCTTCATTATGTAACAACATTAAATATTTCAGACTGCCAAACTGAAAGAGTAGTTCAAGGTTGTTTTGCTAAACTGAGGGTAGACTCATTGCTGTTCAGTTGCTTAGGTTATCATTGACCGGATCTAAGTGACCACATACCGTGAGCAAACTGAGGAGATTTAGTACAGATTTTGTATTTTGTACCTCTTTGCCTATATTATGTTTTAACTATCTTCTAAGTGAAAGAACAAGCCTCATGAGAAAGGAATACAGGACTTGCAGCCAAATAGACTTTATAATTCAACTGCAGGTTACAGGAGAATGTTTGATTAATTGAATCAAGCTCTTTGAGTCTTGATTTGGACATAATGCTCATTTTACATATAAAGTCCTACAAAATTCAATTCCTATGATTAACAAAATATCTCCTTAAATGATTCTGATTGAATCCTCTATATACTCTGACCTCCTCGAGATGTCATCTACTACAAATTCATGAACGTTCTTTTCAGAATCTCATTTTCTGCATTTGTAAAATAGAGATGGTGATAATTTTCTCACAAGGTTGCTATGCAAATAACAACAAAACACTGAAGAAACTATGACAATTAAAGTAATAATAGAAAATGAATTTTAAGGTTTACAGATGGCTGCTGTTAAATTTTCTACTAACAGGATTATGATAATATTAAGATTATGAAAACATTTGTTTGGATAGACCTCTGTTTGAGTTCTTGCAATGATACTATCAGCTTTTTGATCTTGAGAAAATTATTTAACTTATAGACATAAGTTTCTTCATCTGCCAAGTGAAAATTATGTTCTGCTTTATAGGGATTACAGATAAGCTATGCAAATTGCCTACTCACTAAAGAGTAACTAGTATAAGTGTTCAGAAATGATAGGTATGATAAGTTATAATTATATGCAGCAAACAGAATTCTCACACCCTACTTGTGGGAATAGTTTAGTACAACCCTCCTGGAAAAACGTTCAGCAGCATCTTCCGAAGATGAATAATACATACATTTCCCATGACATAGAAATCCTACTGTATGCATGCGCACCAAAATCCATGGTCTAGGATGAATTTATCAGCACTATTCATTATAGTCCAAATCTATAAAATGCCTTAATGACCATCATTGGTTGAATAGCCATTCATACAATACAATGGAATTCAATAACTGAATGGATGCTTTACAAAACACAATGATATCAATGAATTTCAGAAATAGAACATTGAATGAAAGAAGCCAAGCCTAAAAGAGTATATAGTTGACAATGCCATGAATATAAGGTACAAAAACAGTTTAAATTATGCATTTAGAAATTAAAATAGTGAGTACCCTTAATAGTGTTTGGGGGTATAGTGATAGAAAGGGGCTATAAAGAGGACTTTGGGGGTTCTAGTTACAAAAATATCTTTGTTTGTGAAAACTTAATTGTCAACCAGTACACTTGCATGCATGCAAATTTTACTTTAATAACAAGTAAAATAGTATATTTACAAATATCAGTTATTTTTAATATTAAAAATATAAAATATTTGCATACAGTGAAGTTTTTAGAGACCTTTTATTATTTTTTAGTTTTTAGACATTTTCTAATTGACTGATTTTTCACTCGAGCTCAATCATTAGAGTAAAAATCTAGCTCTCAGAGAGACTCATTTCTCATACACTTGAAGTTTCCTTCAGTTAATTTTTTTTCAGGCGAATTTGTAAGAACTGCTTTCTAAATTCAAAAGGCTGTGTCACTAGATCTTGGGAAACAAGGGTGCCATTGCTTGACATGGATGTGAATACCAAGTAACCTCAATATAATTGAGCTAGCTAAAAAGTACAAGCATTAGTTGCAAATACATCTAGTCTAGGCACATACAGATACAAACCTCCATCTTTTATCTCAAGGTAATGTCAGTCTTCTTGGCAAGGTAGAGACACAAACAAATAATGGTTCCATAGAACAAAGCCAACAACAGAGCTATACAAGGAGAGCTGAGGGGATGAATGGTCAGTTTTCTAAGGGAGGACAGGAAAGGCTTTGAGGAAGAGATGACCCAGTTAGAGACTGGAGAATTCAGACATTTTCTTTTCAAAATTGTTTTCTTTCCCTTATTCAAAGGTAAATATAGTCTTTCCCTGGTCCCTCTTATTAGAAAAAAAAAGCTTATCTATTCTGATAACAGTCCTATTGATAATATTTTATAAAATAAATGTCCTGTAATAACTAGATTTAATGAACTGAAATGACTTTAAAAATTTAAATTTTGAAAACTATTAAACTGTACCATTAATGTATATTTAAATTTCTTAATTCATTCTTTAGTTTAACAATAATCAAAACTTTAAAATGAACTTCCTGCCCAGACGGTGTACCTCAATGATTGACCATTGACCTATGAACCTGGAGGTCATGGTTCAATTCCCAGTCAGGGCACATGCCCGGGTTGCAGGCTAGTTCCCCAAAAGGGGCTGTGCAGGAGGCAGCCAATTAATTATTCTCTGTCTTCATTGATGTTTCTGTCTCTCTCTCCCTCTCCTTTTCTCTCCAAAATCAATAAGAATAAACAAATAAATAATAAAATGATCTTCCACTTTATTTCAACTTTAAAGATTTTAAAATTCAGTAAGCTATGCCATTTATGAACTAAAATTCTGCAAGTGTTGCAGATTTAACAAATATAAATACGGGACAAACAGCTAAATTTGAATTTCTGCCAAATAACATTTTTTTTTCTTGTAAGTACATCCCAAATATTTTGAAACATATTTATATAAAAAATAATTATTTTTCTAAATTTAAACTTAACTGGGAATTCTGCATGTCAGCTCCTAAACACTTATTAAATTAAAATATTTCACTTCACTGTTCGCACCTCATTTAAACGTTTTTCAACTGTCACACAAATAAAACACTAAGTGGTAACAGAATGATAGAATTGAAGTGAATCAAATTCCAACGCTTTATATTCAAAATCATTGTATTATCATGATTTACCCCAAACTTCCAATTACAATACAGGGATATGTAGAGTCATGGTTTTAGAAATATATACTATACCCAAACTGAGATCGAAGGGCTTGACAATTACATTCTTATCCTCAAAAGAAACGAATCTGGCTGAGCTTGTGTGTGTCAAGGGGCCACCTGTATACCTGAGATGTATTTGACGTAAATTTCATGTGCAATTTAAATGAAAAGAAGTATCTTTATATACAGCTTACATGTATAAAACTACAACTCAAGCGCACCGGTAACCATGGCAATTGTTTTGAATTTAGACCAGCAAAAGTTTGGGCCCCCTTATGACTCCTCCCATGTGTGTGTTTGTAGGTTTTAAACACTGACATGACATTGCTTAGATTGCTGGTGCATGGGAATCAAAACCAGAGCAACTTGTACTCAGTTTTATTGTTTTTTTAAAGCACTCTGATAACTGCCCCTTTAGTCCTTGTACCCAGAGTGGGAATTCCTAATCACCCTGCTATGAAATATCATGAGTAATGGCCCTATATTTCTTTCACCTTTTTAGTGCATTTCTGAAAAGGTGTATCTATTAAATAGTATCCTCAGCTGCAGCAGAGTTCGTTGAAGTTTTCCTGTTTTTGAATGAGTGGTGGTGAATTTGGAAATCTTTGGTTGGTTCATGGCAGTACAAATAACAATTTGAAAACAATCTAGACAACATGGTAACATCTTGTTTGGAAAGCCCACTTCAAAATTTTAATTTTTAATTATTTGGCTAACCCAATCTCCCCTTTCCACCTTCGGTGAAAACCTTAGTACTCTCCTAATATCTCATAGCATCCTCATTATGAGTTTTCAGGTTTTTATCACATTTAGAGTTGAAAAATTGCATTTGGACCAATACAAATTCTTTCTCAGAAGTTATGGTCTCTGGAATTTTACAGATTTTTCATGTTTATGGCATTTTTACTATTATAGACTTGCTTGTGTGGAAATACATGAAAATTAGCCAAATTAGAACAAGCAAATGCTGCTTATTCCTAGCTTGCTACAGCAAGGTAGGCAGCTACAATCACTTGTGTTTGATACTCTCAGGCAGGCAGGGGAGAATAAAAGTTCTGCTGTGAAAAAAAGAGACAACGTTAAGTGTGTCCTGATTGGAGGTTGTAGCCTTGGAGAAGCTGAAGGTTGGCTAACTAAAAGCAAAGCATCCTACGTGATTGGTTAGAGGGGCATATTTGGCTTTCTCTGGTTGGTCCTTAGTTGGAAGATGAGACCAAAATTAGGGAAGTTGGCAGTTGACTAAATCCTGACAGTTTGGAGTCAATTACTGCACAGGTTGTGGTTTGGCTTTCTTGCTAGTAGCTATAGGTTATGGGTCAGAATTCTATTTTTTATACATTGCCCATTTGTACATCAGGCTCTCACTTTGTCTTTGCCCGTCTCTACAGATGAAGACAATGAGACTGTCAAATGAGACACTGTTTACAATTCACACAGATCCCTGGTTCTCAGGTTATATGCTTGTTTCATTGACTCATAAAAAAAATCAAATTCTAAAAGTGTAGCTCATATCTAGGCTGAACAAGAGAGACAAAGTCTCTACCAGAATGAAACTCCCCTTCCTTTCACACAATATAGAAGATAATGTCAGGTAGTACAGTGCTTCAACCATACCATCATGTCGCTGGTACAGTCATTGTTTTATTTTTCTCAGCAAAAAAGAGAGAATACGCTAATCACATTTTGTTGCCAGGATCTTAATAGTCTAATATTAAAAGCAGCTGTACGTCTATTCCATTAGAGCCTCCTATTTGTCATCATTCTTCCCCAGAAGTGAATTAAACATTAAATCAGCTCTGAGGAAATGTGCTCACATAGGCACTCCTATTGTTTACCTGTGTTGCTTTTTAAGTGCATCAAACGGAAACACTCAGGGAAATGAATCTGTTCCCTTGCCAGAGCTTCTAGCATATGAGACTCAAAAGATGCTGATATCTTAGCTGTAAACTAGGCAGAATAAAAACATCAGTAGATGGGCTTTTTATCCTGGAGATTTATATGTGCATATTTTTGATGAAACCAAATTGTCTTTAGAGAGTGCAGGTGAACGTGGAGTCAAAGCTATTGTGAAAAACTACTTTTTATTCATACAAATCCTGAGGAAAAAAATCAAATTATAGGCTAACTGTAGGGCTATGAATGTTTTAAACAAGGTATAAAAAATGAAGAAAAAAAGCCATGGAAACGAATTTGTCGATGATGGGTAAGGGTGCTGATTTGCTGAATGGAGTAAGCGCAGTGGTTATGAAACATGAATGTGAGGCAGGTCATCTTCTGATTCAGAAGGTCCAGAGTGAGTTTCCAAAAATCTGCATTTCTGACATGTCAACAGGCCTGGACCCCGCCCTTTGAGAACCATTAGAGCAGAGGACTCCTTGTACCATATGCTCCGCTCTGCTCTAGAAGTCCCGCTACCCATGACTGGCACGGTGGCTGAAACCAGCATAGGATTGGAACAAGTGAAGTACAAGCCCAAGGATAAGATCAATTAGTTTCGGTTTGGCATTGTGAAAGGAAAAGGACGCTGCCTTGTGAGAATGAAGTGTTCCAAGATAATACTTAGAACAAATGGGCTTTTGAGGAGAAAGCCAAGGCTGTTTTCCTACTAATAAGAAATTCAACACTTTTTATAAAGGTGGATTTCATAAAGAGAATATTTGATATTTTAGATTAATTTCCATAAGCCTAATGGTTCATTT
This sequence comes from Myotis davidii, assembly GCF_000327345.1. NCBI lineage: Eukaryota > Metazoa > Chordata > Mammalia > Chiroptera > Vespertilionidae > Myotis > Myotis davidii. The sequence continues at coordinate 1,002,290 of NW_006293953.1, forward strand.
TATAGCTTGAGTACATCCAAATTCTTATAACATTCAACAAAATAAAACGTTCTATGTTAGAGATATTGTAACAGATGCAATTTTGAAAATAAATGTCTTGTGCAAATTTTGTGGGTAAAAGAAGATGAAAACAAACTCAAGAGTCCAAGTGGTAATTGCAATAAACTGTTGCATGTCTCAAAGAAACACTATTTTAGAAACACTTAAAGAAATGTAAATATGATTACATAATGGGGGTATGGATTTTAACTCAAATAAAATCTTTATACAACCTAATTCATTGCCTTTATTTATTGAGCCATTTAGGCAATTGGAATGAAACTGTCACCCAATTGTCTCGCCTGCATTTTAGTAGTATACATTCCCAAGTCTTTTTATCTATAAGATTACTCATTTTACATTGAATACCATTGTGGTCTGTGATTTCTATTTTATTATAAATTCACCAAAAATAAATCAAATAACTAGTATATGTTTGTTTATTTACAAGTAAGTACATAGTGAGTATAAATGGCCATATTTTATTTCTTCTCTTAGTCTATTTTACTTGGTTGATTCTACTTATAAAGTTCTATAGGAGGACTTCCTCTTCTGAAAATCAAAATTTCCCCAAACTAAGAATCACCTATTTGTGAAACCCAAAAGAGTATAAAGCCCCATAACATTTTTAAATATATTGGGAAAAGAAATGTGTCCCACAACTCCAGGCATGGAACATGGAATGTTCCTTAAGTGTTGTGAATCGAGTGAAAAGCAACTCTCTGCCATTTGCCATACAGGATTCTGAGAAATTCAATCTTATTCATGCTCTGTGTAGCCCTTACACTTGAATACAGTTAAAACAATATTGACAGCTTTCATTTTGCTTGAGCAAACACAGAGTAAGATGGTTTTTAAAAGGACACTGAAAAGATCAATCCTGGCGAGCATACAAAGTCATGGCATCGTAGCCCTGTGCTCAGACATTATCCCAGGCTTCCTTCCCGTGGTTCCAAGGAGCAAGTCCCTGCTTAGATTCTGGGCATCTCCACATCTGTACATCGGAGGTCGTGAGCCTCTGTGGGTGCTATCTGCAAATGGCCACACTGCACTGTCAATGGTTGATACTGCCCCCAACAAAGTAATTTCTTCCACTGCATGGGAAACTCTCTCCAACTGTGGCAATTTTAGTCTGCACAGTTAGCAGATAACAGAGACACACATTTTAAGGAGTTTGGTTCTGAATCTAAGCATGTTCATTTTCTGAAACAGTGTTGCTTGCTTGCTTTCTGGTTGCATGAGGTTAGTGAAAAATGAGAAGGGAAAACTATAAAACCCTTTTTTTTTCTTTCTTCAATAACAGTGCAAAATAAATACACAATAAACCAATAAATCATTTTTGTGTGTGTGTGTGTGTGTGTGCACATGCTACAGACTTATGGAAGGGAGAAAGAAAGAAGAAATGAAAAAAAAAGAACGGAAAAAAGAAAGAACTAGGTATGTAGACAAATTAAATTAATTAGGTCATTCTATTCAGGCCCTCCTACCTACCTCTCTTAATATAAAGCAGTTTCCTATGTCAAATACTTCTCTGATAGAAGAGCTTCCTTTTTAAAGGGATCTGAGAAAGTTGTTCACTAATTGGGCAATAATTCATAGCTGGGGGCCTTTATTCTTCACTTGAATGGTAGTTTCTGTCCTTTTTAGCAAACATAAATAGGTCTTAAGAAGTGGCACTCCCCAGGAATCTGTGCGGGAAGACAAGTTTCCTTCACTTCAATACCATGCCACATAGTTCACAGTCACAAGGTGACTCTTTAAGTCTTATTTTGAAAATGGCTGAAGTGATAAAAAGAAAATATGCTCACCCTGCTATTTGGTATTTTTAAATAACATTATGTCTTTTTTCCTTAAGGTACAAAATGATAGGATATGCACTTGGTCAGTGAAAATAGGGGACTTTACCCAAATAAATAACACATTTATTGTCTCTGTATCCAAAAGTCTTAATATGACTAATAGCAATTTTACAAATTAGTATGTAGAACCAAAGTGATCTTTGTATATAAATCTGATATCCAGAAATTTTGCATTAAATCCACTTTAAAATCCTGAGCTTTTAAGAATTTCTGCTTTCTCTGAAGTTATAACCAATCACACTAGGCAAAATGCTTCGTACATTTTATAAATGAACATAATATTTTGCAAATAAAATATTAAGTAACCCTGTGTTTAGCCGAACTGAGCAATCTGTATTCCAAACCTACCCTCTCACGTCATGGTATCTAAGTGGCACAGCCATTATTGATTATTTGAAATAATTTGTTTCATGTTTGTCTTTTCTGACTGATTATGACTTCACTAGGGTACAACCTGCATCTGTCTTCTTCAGTATGGTGTCACCAAAGCCCAAAGATAGCTGATGTTTAGTAACTATTAAATTAATAAACCCACTAACTCAATAAATGAATTAATGAAATGAATAAATACACTAATTAAAAGAAGGCTATCAGAAAAAAAGACCCGAAAAGATAATTAGAGACTGGATTATTATAAGTCTAATATGTCTTAATTTACCCTTCTTTGATGTTTCTGGAGAATTGGAAAATATGAAAAAGATATTAGCATCTTTTACTATCTCTGGTTAAAAGATAAAGAAATGGATGGAGAAAAATAAAAGTCAAAATCACAGAGGCCAAAATACTGACTTTGCATTTTCCTGACATATCTCTCTATAATTTATCTTGCACTGCTCTACTTTGCCAGTGTGGATACTTCCTGTTCTCTCACGCTCTCCTCCACCTCCTTTTCCCAGCTCGGTTGACTCAATCAACTGTGGTCTTTAGCTGGCAGGCACTTCTCTAGCACTTATCGTGTGACCCAGTCTCTTGTGAAAAAGCAGGTACTTCTTTGCAAGAAGGCTTGGGCATACCCTTTTGTCTTCTCGTGTTCATGATTTCCAATCCATATGAACTTTTCCCATCTCTAGACTCACATTTTGTAGGTATGAAAAACTGAAAGGATACACACATGTATATAAGTTATGGAATGCTTTATGAAATACATTTTTGAAAGCTTCCCATGTCAGTGCATGGAGGACTACCAGATTCCCCAAATGGGTTTCCTATTAGTCTTTTCTATTAATGTACCAAATACTTATTTATGCTGTCCCTTTTGTAAGGCTCATGTAATTAATTTCCAAATTTATCTTTACAAAACATCCACACACATCCATATATCTAGATATTTCTACAAAGTTGAATTTTGGAAGTGCAACCTCTACACCTAAAGGGGAAATTTCTTTTCAGCCAGAGAAGGACAGTTTATAGATTTAGCTTGGAATTAATTCATTTTTAGATAAGTAGTTTTGGCACTGGTGACATTATAAAGCAATACGATGTTAGCCTTGAAGGATGGCATGATCATGGATCTTCATTACCTTCTGTCAGCCCCGATATAGATACAGCCACCTTGTGACGTCCCCAAGGGAGATTTATGCACAGTAGAATAAGTGAAGCAAAACATTTTATTTTTTCCTGCAATTTTGACATCAAATCCCAAAAGAGCCTACTACTCAACTGGGTTTATCTCCATGACAGAATGAAGGAATCCTTTGCTAAGGAAAAAAGTCTTGAAGAAAAGAATAAAACCTAGCTGTGATTCCTTTCCGTAGGCCCACACCTCTTATATGGAGCAATGATCTCAAAGAAAGCAAACTAAGGAAAAGAAAAACAGATTATTTTTTTCTAAAGGGTTAGAATGGGGGTCTGAATACTATGACCTGTGGGACGAATCCACATTTTTGCCTCTTTTCCTATGGACTTATGCGTTAAGTTTTTGTTTGTTTGTTTTTTTTACAGATAAATGTGTGGAATCAAATTGATCATTAAAAAAATACCAACTTTGAAGACCAATTAAGCCGCATGTTATTCCAAAGAATTTGTTCAGTTCTTCTCATGAGTGGGTTATATTACACGATAAGAAAAAAAGTATAGTTATGTTCTTTTAATTTTGCCAATTATAAAATTTGTGAAAATTTGTCTTTCCTCTCTATTATGTAAGTGGCCTCTGATTTTTACCTCTTGGTTTGCAAAGCCTATATTTACTTTGACTACATATGAAAAAAAAAAATGTTTGCTGCCTCTTAGATGAGAGCAAAGAGTCAATGTCATTTACGTCACTTATTTTTTCTGACATCATGCCACTTAGATAACTACTTCCTTCAATTTCCAAATATAGGAAGGGAGTGGTAGCTCCTCCCAAAGAAAGAAGACATGGAAACATCTCTCTCTCTCTCTCTCATCTTTTGTGTTGAAAGTATTACATATGCCCCCTTTTCTTTGCAAGTAATTCCTTCTAGCCCACCCCCACTTGCTACCCCAGGCCTTCACCACCCTATTGTCCATCTCCATGGGTTATGCATATATGCATACAAGTACCTTTGGTTGTTCTCTACCCACCCACCCATACTCCCTGCCTTTCCTCTGAGATTCCACAGTCTGCTCCATGCTTCTATGTTTCTGGATCTAAAGCTTCTCTTTTAATAAAACCAATCTAAAGAGAGAAGGCAGACACCAAAGGAGGTGGCTTCCAAAAGGGGGAAAAGACAACAAACAAAAAGACAAGTTGACCAAAAATCCTAAAAAACTGAATCCTAGAAAATTAAATTTGTCTTGTCACCCTAGATGTGTAAGCCTTTACTACTACCACCCAATAGCCTGGGAACCACTTTTCCCCCTGGCTGTCAGGGCCCTAACAAGCAGGTAAAGGAGGCACAGAGGAGCTTCCCTTATAGTCACTAACAGAGATTCTCAAATGAGAGACATGTTCTTCACATGCTTTGATCTAGCAAACACATTTATGAAAATGTATCACAAGAAAATTAAGAGAATAAGATTTTATATGCAGATAGATAAATATTAGAGTGCCTATAAAATTGCAAACAAAAAGTTGAACAATCTGAATATTTGACAATAGTAAAATGTTTGAATTACTATAACTCACATAGATAGCATTTTATGAAGCCATCCAATTTATAATTATTAGGAATACCCCCCAAAAAATCTTTATGATATGATGTTAAGTGAAATAAAACTCTGAAGATAAAATCATATTGCAAGTGAAATATTCCATACACAGGTTATTGTATGAAACGTAGCATGAAAGTAAAGTAGCTTTATCTTAGGAAGGTAGATTTTGTTATAGTAGAGATTATTTTTTTAAATATCAAAATTGTATTAATACATTATGCCCTAAAATAACAAGACTGAAAATCAAAAACTGATTAAAGGCACCATCTTTTAAGAAGTTTGTAATTTTCTAAGTATTTCTGAGACAAGTGAAGAGGGAGTTAGTTATTGCCATTGAGACAAACAGACAGAGGCACTCCAAGAAAAAAACACAACCCTGCAGAAATAGCTTGCTGAATCTGATTTATTTAGAAAGCACTCAAAGGATTTGAAGCTCACAGTAGTTTTAGGAAGGGGCTGGTGGAAGTGAAGTCACGGCTGTAAAAGGGAAATCCCAAGAAGACACCAAGCTGAACTCTAGCAAATGACAGATGCTGAGGCCGAACAGCAAGCCTTTTTGAAGAGCTAACAGCCTGTTGTGCAGTAGGAATAGAAAAGCAATAACAACAACCCACTGCATAGCAGGTGTCTACCTCGAGGTACCTTCCGTGTCAAACAGTGAGTTTCGGGTAATGAATTGCACTTCTGGGGATGTGTGAGTTCACCAAGGAAGGGGCATTCTTGAGAGTATGCTAGTGGCCTTTTCAGAGATTTATTATGGTCTGTGTTTTTATGCTTGACACCCTTAAGCATACAGAGAGATTTTTACCTTTTATAATTGCATTGGTTTCAGAAATCCCAGGACTTTGAAATAGAAAATTTTCCTGGTAAAATTTCATTAAACAGTAGGACAATCTGTGTAACATTAAGCTATGGCTTTATCTTATCTGCCTGGAATCATATAAAAGCCCTTATGAATAGTATCACATAGAAACTGGTTTTATGATTTTAAAGGTCTGTTATTTTTGTTCTTTCTCATTGGTTGCATATATATGTAAGTGTATATACATGTATGCACACATTCTTTTCTCATCTATAGTTAAAATAAGTTTTCTGAAAAGAAAGCCTCTTCAATAAATGGTGTTGGGAAAATGGGGTGTCAAACAAAAAAATGTGGGAGAAGAGGCTGCAAGCTGTACATAAGCCAAGTCACGAAGCAATTTATAGAGCAGACAATGTGTTCTTCTTGGTGTGCTTTTAAATTTACTCTGAATTTGACCAGCATGTTGACTCTTAACACATAAAGAAAATTCTACTTGTTTGCTTAAACAATTGCCCAGTGAGATTAAAAGTTATTCTTTTTGTTCAAAGTGACTGCTACTTAATTTTTGTATCCCCGAAAATTCATACACAGAAATATTAACTATTTGTTGGCGTTAGCAGGTGTTGACATTAGGAGGTGAGGCCTTTGGGGACTAATCAGATCATGAGAGTGAAGGTCATGAATGGGGTGGGTGTCCTTAAAAGAAGATTTTCCCCCTTCTCTCTCTGCTCTCAGCCATGTGAGGACACAGCAAGAGAGCCATCTGCAAACCAGGAAGCTGGTTCTCACCAGAACCAAATCTGCCCACCTTGATTTTATATCCCCTAGCCTCCATAACCTTGTGAAATAAATACGTATTAAGTCTTCCAGTCTATGGTAATTTTTCATAGCAGCCTAAGCTGACTGACAATTGCCTGAGAGCATAGCCATATCTTGCTCTTCCTTGGTGCTTCCCTTACTGCCAACTAGTAGGAACTATACCAATAGTCCATATATAACCATTCAATTCTGTGGTGTAGAAACACCCAGGCACCATACAGGCATGCCTTGCTTAAGCATGCTTCACTTAAATGTGCTTCAGAGATACTGAATATTTTATAGATTAAAGAAATATGGCAATGCTGCATCATGCAAGTCTATTGCCACCATTCTTCCAACAGTGCCTGCTCATTTTGTGTTATTGTGACATTTTCATAATTCTTGCAATATTTCATATTTTTCATTATAATATTTGCTATGATACTTTGAATAGTGATCTTCGATATTATAATTGTAATTGTTTTTGGAGCAACAAAACTGACATGCTACAGAGAAATTGTTCATGAGAGGAAGAAGCAATCCATGTGGCATACCCCATTGTTGTCTTATTTTAAGAAATTGTCACATCCACCCCAACCTTCAGTAACCACCACCATGATCAGTCAGCAGCCAGTAACACTGAAGCAAGATTCTCCAGAAAGATATATTAACCTGCTGAAGGCTCAGATGATGGCTGGCATTTTTAGTAATAAGGAATTTTTAAATTATGTACATTTTTAAACATAATGCTATTTTACATGTAATAAACTATATATGGTGTAAACATAACTTTTAAATGCACTTGGAAACTAAGAATGATCAGTCAGCAGCCGGTAACACTGAGGCAAGATTCTACAGAAAGATATATTAACCTGCTGAAGGCTCAGATGATGGCTGGCATTTTTAGTAATAAGGAATTTTTAAATTATGTACATTTTTAAACATAATGCTATTTTACATGTAATAAACTATATATGGTGTAAACATAACTTTTAAATGCACTTGGAAACTAAGAAAAATTCTTGTGACTTGTTATATTGAAAAATTGGCTTCATTGCAGTGGCCTAGAACCAAACCCATGTCGTCTCCAAGATATGCAGAATGACTTCAGGGCATATTGGCAGCCTGAATCTGGGGCCAATATCAGGCTCCAGCATAGTCTTTCTCTTTTCATTGGATTTATCATTTCATTCACTAGGAAACCTTTCTTTCCAATGCTGAGAGTCAAAAGTGTATGAACCAGGATCACAATTTGTTTTAAAAATGTTAAAAAGATGAAACTTCAGAGATAAGTGCTAAGAATGAAAGGACATATTTGATTATATTTTGAACTTGCTTAGAATTTTATTAAGGAATTGAAATTTACTCAAGAGAATGACCTTTTTAAAGTCCACTCATGCACTAAAGAAGTTTCAGAATGTTTAGAGGAATAGAGGGATAGGAAAAAGAAGTACATTAGAGAAGTAGATGAGGTTTATCTAAAAATTTTGGTAAAAGTGAAAAGACTTCCAGGAACCATTTTTGATGGGTGCCTAAGTTGGTAAACTAGCATTCAAACACAGCGAATCATTTATTTCTTTGGGTCTGTGTGTTTACATTTACAAAGGAAAGATGTAGAAACAGACCTTTTCTAACACAGGGATTTATGAAGGCACTTATTTTTGAAGTGTGATATTTATAGAGCACTAATATTAACTTGGTTTGATTTGGTTCTGACATTAAGCTGTTAACTATAGTTTCATTTCTCAGTATAGTTTGAGATGGAAGAAATTTTCACCAAAGGTCTGAATAGTCCTTTCTTGGCTGAGTTAGTATTTGGATGTTTTTAGGAGTGTTTGTATAACTTAAATACTACATCCTAGGGCTTTATGAGGCTAGGTCCCTGCATAAAATCATTATAACAATAGGCATTCCAGTAAATAAAAATAATCACAAGGCACTTATCATTTGTATCTTTAAGAGTAATAAAGGTTTTACTAGCACGCCAGAATACAAAATTTTTAAAAAAATGTTTCTCAAGTCCAGGTCTTCCATAATCCATATGTGTGCCAGAGATTTTCTACCAAAAAAAAAATGCCTCTAGTACAGTCTGTCTGATGTACCTCTTTATTACCCCATGCCAACTACAACTGCACTATTTCCTTGAGGGAACTGCCTACCAGGAGCCTCACCCATATAACTGATGGTGTCTAGCTTCTCCAGGATGGGTCTCCAGCTCCTGCTTTTCCTTTGTTCCTCATGGAAAACTATGCTTGGGAACTCCTGAGGAAAAGCTTTTCCCTCATTGATTTTTCTATCAAGA